>NC_133666.1:607633109-607703978 GCF_037893015.1 Macrotis lagotis | reverse complement strand
TATGGTTATAAACTTTAATATCTTCACTTAACTGTTCATACACTTTGACCATTAATCAGTTGGGGAACCAACTGTATATATGTTGTATATTTGTTCTCTGAGGATTGGTTCATCTATGTTGAGAATGACTCATTATTCAATACAATTCAATATATATTTGAGAAATGAGATCTTTATCAGAATCTCTAGTTGTGAAAATTATTTCCCAATTTTCTGTTTTCCTTCTAATTTTGGCATCCTTGATTTTATTAGTTCATTTTTTTTTAATTTAATATATAGTCTGACAAAAGTCTGGACTATTCCAACTTGACCTATTTATAAAATTTGTTGATTCAAAAAGCAAAAACCAGTTTTAAAATGTTTATGTGAATTATTAATGATGGGTTTCTAGAATAACCACGTGACTCTAGAATATTTATATTGTAATATGCAGTGAATGGATAACCCATAGAAATACCAGATTGGAAAATATATCATGGACAGATAATACAAATGTCCTATGAGTTCAGTCCAAAAGTAAACAGAAGAAAAAAATTGGCTAGCTTATCTTTCTACAGGACTTCTACTAATCCTAGGTTTCTCCCTGAAACAAAGACTCATTTTTTTTAAAAAAAAATCAATATTCTACAACTGATTCTGTAAACTATGAATCATGGAATATAGCAGTATCCAAATAAAGTTGATTGCCAGTTAAAAGGCAATGGAGAGGTATTTAATAGGCATTACTAGTCTGTGATCTTATGAATAAAATCTTGCCTTAGAATAGCTTCATAAAGGATTACATGAAACTTATATGACCAGAAAAGGAGTTGAATATAGATGACACAATCATCAAATTTACAAATGGCATCAAGAGGGAAAAGAAAGCTAACAAAATAGATGGCAAAGATGAGATAGAATCATTACCAATGTATGAATCAAAGGATGTCATCTTGTATGTGAGTTCTTCCAGTTTTGTGTAATCTGAAAAATATATTGGCAATTCCTTTATCCAAATCATTGGTAATTCAATTCATTATAAGTCAAGGAATATTTTGTGAAAATCAACTGTTTACAAGATACTATGCTAAACATTGGAAAAGATAAAAACAAGGTCTCTGAACTTAAGCAACTTACATTCTTTTGAGGTTAGGAGATATATGGGTAAGCATATTTGTGTATATGCATATATATATACATACACACACATAAAGACACTCATGTAAACACACATATATGCATATAGGATATTTATCTATAGCTTCATTGTACATACCGGTATATTCATCATTCTATTATCCATCTATTTGCAAATTGTCCCAGAAGTTTTACTACAGTTTTAAACTATTATAGCTACACTAGGACTTTTGGGTACTCTGAAAAATCCAATTTTTTTTCCCTTGATGTAGCACTAACAACTGGGGTGAGGGTGGGGTGTGAGAGAAAAACCTCTTATAGGTGTAAGCATTATCTACATAATAAAATATAACTGTCTGGCTGATATGTTATATTTTACAAAATTATTCTAAAATTTGCAATGAAGTTTCATATGTCACTGAACTTGACAATTTCAATGTATTAACGATAGGCTATACCATTTTTCTTCTGATTGTAACTCTCCCATGGGTCATCATTACATAATATATAATATTAAATTTTTTGAAGGAAACTAAGGGATTTTAAAAGGTAGGAGTGAAAAGAGAAGTTTCCAGGCAGGAGAGAAAGTTTGTACAAATTTAGAGGCAAGAATTAGAATGTCATGCAGTACTGGAAATAGGACAAGTACAAATAAATAAAAGGTAGTCATAGAAGGTAGAGACATTTTCCAGTAAGGACAAGTTCTAGTTGGTTTTACAAAGCTGGAAAGGTTTAAAGGGCAGACCTAGTGGTGGGTTGTATATTTGTTCTCTGAGGATTGGTTCACCAATGTTGAGAGTGACTCATCACCCAAAGACTGTTCTCTTGGGAAATAATAATAATAATAATAATAATAATAATAATAATAATAATAATAAAAATAAATGTAGGATATATGTGTTATTCATAGAGGACTAGCACCTCTGATATGAGGACTTGCTGGCCTCTTTTCAGGGTTGCTCATCTACCTTTGCTGTCCACCTAGCACTCAATTCTTACCTGTGCCTCCAAGGAGTTAAAGCATGTGTGACTATGCCCTGGCAAAACTGTCCTGGCAAGAAGGTTAATCAAAATGACAGACATCATGTCCTCTAGTGAATTGAGTGGGGTCAGTGTCTACCACAACCATGAGAAGATTTTCCTGGTGGAATGAGAGGATCAGAAAAATTTTTTCAAAAGTCATGAAGAAGATTGAAGTGCTTTCCATAGATTACTTAGAGCTTAGTCAGACATCAGATACCAAGGTCATCCTCTGCATCCCAGACATTGCTAGTCCTCTGACTTTTATCACTGGACTTCAGTGACTTTGGCAGAAAATAGACTGATCTCTTTGCACAATTCTGCCTCATTTAAATTGAGTTAACAAAGGAGGAACAAAAGCACGGTGATAATATCAACAATAGCAATATCAATAACAATATTAGATGGTAAAGTGGATAGAGCTCTGTCTTTGGAGTCACTCTTGACTCTTACTAGTTTGTGTGATCTTGGGCAAGTCACTTAACCCTGATCTCCTCATATCCAGGTCATTTCCAATTTCCATGATTCATATCTCTTCACTGAATCTAGATGGGTCTGAAGGAGAAAGTGGGGCCGCTGACTTAGCATAGCTCCCACAAACTCAAATGCAATTCATGTGCTTGTCATGACATCACTTGCCTGATTTCATGGTCTTCTTCAAAAATGAAGGGCAAACATTAGCTATCACGTACGTAGTACTTTAAGATTTCCAAAGTCCTATGCCAATATTATCTCATTTTATGCTCACAACAAATCTTAGAAGTAGGTACTTTTATTATTTCCTTTACACATGGATAAATTGAGGAAGACAGAAGTTAACTGTCAGGATCACAGACATATCTCAGATTAGAATGTAGGCCTTGTAGAATCAAAGCATTTAATGCATTATCTACCTACTTGCTGTTTTTTTTAATCTTTCTACCTTATATATGTTCAACTTAAATATTAACTTCATATCTAAAATTAAGTTATAGAAAACCTTCATACATCAATTAGTATATGTAAGACAATGTTCTAAATGCTGAGGATATATAGAGAACAGTGAAATTGTTTTCTTAAAATGCTTAATCTATAGTAAGGCAGATATAGCATATATGCAAGTAAGACAATACAAAACATATATAAAACAACAATAATTTCAAATTGTAAAGAGCATTGATGCCAGAGGTGAATGGAATAGTTCTCAAAAGGGATTTAATTTGAGCTATATGGTTCTAGCTTTTGATGAAGCCCAATTTCTAAGAGTTAGGAAGGAACACATTTCAAGGCATGCTCTAGGTCTGTTTAAAGGTATAAAGGTATAAATGTCAAACGGAATGTCAAAAAAACAAAGATTGAGTAAACCAATTTGTCTGGAAAGGTGACTGAAGAAAGAAAAAATATATATATAGATGGAAGGGAAATGGGAAACACATTGTGGAGGAAAACTAGCATATTGAGAATATTCTAGTTTATCTGAAGATAAATAAGGAACTATGGGAGAATATTGGAGTAGAGAAATGACATTTTTGGATTTGTGTTTTAGCAATGGAATACCAAAAATATCATTTATGATATTCTTTATGGTTTGCAAAGCATTTTACTTAGGCCTTCATATTTTCTCCTTACAACTATCTAGGAAATCAATGCTCTGATCATCCCCATTTTATAGATGAGGAAACTGAATTTTAGAGAGGTTCAGTGATTTCTTGAGGTTACACAATAAGCAGGTGCCCAATATAAAATCTTTTCTTTTGTTTTGTTTTTAAGGTTTTTTTCAAGGCAATGGGGTTAAGTGGCTTGCCCAAGGCCGCACAGCTAGGTAATTAAGTGTCTGAGGACGATTTGAACTCAGGTACTCCTGACTCCAGGACCAGTGCTCTATTCACTGTGCCACCTAGCTGCCCCCCCCAATATAAAATTTGATCATCAGTTTTCTAATTCAAAAATAAGCACCAAGTCACTGAACCATTTAGCTAATTGAATGTTAATTTGAAATTGTTAAAATGGATTGTAAAGTAGAGAGGCTCAAGGCATGGAGGCATAGAGGCTATTGAAATCATCCGGATAAGAAATAGGGAGTGCCTCAAGTAGGGTGTTTGCTATGTGAGTAAAGACAAAAGGGTGGGTATGAGAGATTTTATGGAGAAAGGGAATAAGTCTAGGCACCTTTTGAACAGAGGGTTGCAGAAGAAGAGATCAAAGAGTCCAAGCTAATAGCAAGGTTAAGAACCTTGGTATCATATCAATTAATGGCATTCTCAATAGAAACAGAGAAATTTGAAGGCAGGAGATATTGGGGGGGAATGAATTTTTACTGACAATATCATAATATATGTAATAATATAATATATAATAACATAATGTAACATAATATAATATAATATAAATTTAATATAATATATATGATATAATAATCAAGAAGACTGAAGACTTAGAAAAGTGACAGAATTGAGTAGTTAAGATATTTTTGTTCAATTTAGAGAGAACAATTTAAATTGAGTGGAAAAATTACAAAACACCATAAGGAGACCAGAGGTGGGTTTTATGTGCTTGATAAATTTGACATATGTGAGATTAGTACACACAGATTCATGCTCTATCACTATTGAATCTAAAGTCATTTTTATTTAGCTAGGCAAATATTCTTTAGAAACTCTTTTGATTGCTAGAATGAGCTTGCCAAGAAAACCAGAAAGTTTTCTACCTGACCTTATCAAATATAAATCATCCATTTGTAAAAGTGCAAGATGGATTTAAAAATTTGGGAAAATAGCAGGGCAATAAGATGACAATAACACAGTAGCTCATACTTATATGGCTCTGTGGTTTTACAATGCAAAACCATCTTGAGAGCAAAGGAACAATTATTAATTACTTTCAGACTTAAGTCCAGTGCTGCTTGGTAAAACTGAGTTAATGCAAAGTATCATAATAGTGAAATTGGTTAAAATATAACAAATTATTGGAGATGGGAGAGATTGGTCTTGTCTATTTTATTCAGGGTATGTAGATCAGAGGTGGGGTACATTTGGTCCACTGGTCCTACAAGGTTGGTGAATTTATTTGTTCTGGCACTGCCATGGCAACTGCAGGCAGGACTTGAAATGTGATAAATCTAGGATCTTTTTAGGGGTGAAAATATTAAATTTTAGGGGTAAATTTTAAGGGTGAGCAAATAAAGCAGAGTAATTTTAAGTTGACCATTTTGGGTCAGCAAATTATGTTATAAATATCCAAATGTTCCTTGGCAAAAAAAAAAAAGTTCTGAGCGTTTGCTGTCAATGATGTGCCCAACTTACTCATGTTCATTTTTCTTGTATACTCTATATTACAGCTCAACTGACATATGTAAGCATATCTAAATTCCAAGTTTCCTTTCCAGTTTCTTCCAGTTTCTATATTTCTGTAAATGATGTACTATTCTGATACTGTTTAACTTTTCTTTTCTGTGATCCAGGATCTAACTCAGGACTCTTTTGATTTTTATGTAAAATTGATTCTTGTCTTAATTGCAATTAAACGAGGCATATTTGCACAAAATCATCTCTTCTAAAGTCATCATGATCCAGTGGTAAGACAGAGTCAAGACAACTGGTGATGGCTCTAGATGCAGTGGCTGACCTTGTTATCTTCTATGTCTAAGCTCTAAGCACTCCTCAACACCTGCTTTGGCTGTTTTATGACCATAGGAACATGGTATTTTCATCTACCTATTCCACCAGTGAAAGATTTCACATGCTTGGGTAAACAGCACCACCAATTCACCTATGAGTCTGAGACTCCCTCAATTATCCCAGCCTCCTGAAAAGATTTAAGAGGGTATGACCACTGTGCATACTACAACTTCTTGGAGCCATAGGTGGAGAATTAGGAGCATCAGGTAGATGTCCAAGTGGAAAAGAAGCCCTGAAAAGAGCTCAAATTCCCTCATACCAGAGAAATTAGTCTTCATTGAACACACTCTACATGGCAACCTAGGAATCTTAGAATCCTAAGGAAAATTGAGTCCTATAGAGGCTATGCATCTTGCCCAACATCAAATAAACGGTTATTTGAATGAATAAATTTGAATACAGTTCTTTCTTTAAATGTAGGACTGGTTCCAGAATACCACATCTTCCTTGATTCTTCTCTATGTCCAATCTTTTTGATGGTTATATCCTGTAAATTCTATTTCCACAATATATTTCCCTTTTTACTTTCTGCTTACATTGCCAATGCCCTGGTTCCCAGGTATTTCTAAATCATATTACCTATATTCTAATTATTTTTTTCTTAACTCAATAATAGATAATCAGTTCTGCCACTAACAACTTGAGTTTTGAAAAGTAAGGTTTTTGCTTTGCCTTATCTTAGAATAGGACCTTCAAGTCATTTCATGGTCTTTTCCAAACCATGGCCCTTGCCAATTTCTATATGTTGTTTTTTCCATTAGAATATAGTTTCCTTGGGGAGCTAGGACTGTATTTTGTGTCTGTATTTTTATATTATCAGTGTTGGATCCTGTTCTTGAAACATAATAAGCACTTAGTAAGTTTTCTTCCCTCCCTCCCTACCTGAGTCCCCCCTTCCCTTACTTCCTTCTTCAAATTCGCCTTACTTTTCTTGTGGATTGTTATAATAGCTTGCTAATTGGCTTCCTTATTTCCAGATTCACTCTACCAATTCAATCTTTATGGCAGTCAAATTCATGTTCATGAACCAAATATTTCATATCCCTCAAAATCATTCAGTAGTTTCCTTTGGCCATTAAGATAAGATATGAATTCCTTAGCCTGTATTTAAGGTAGTCCAGAATTTGTCTCCAGGCTACCTTACCAGATATATTTATCATTGTTCTATGTCACACATTCTATTCAGTCAAATGCAAGATTCCCTGATACCAAACTATCTTCTTCTGTCTTTGTTTTTTTGTTTTTTGTTTTGTTTTGTTTTTTTTGTTTTTGGAAGGCAAATGGGGTTAAGTGTATTGCGCAAGGCCACACAGCTAGGTAATTATAAAGTGTCTGAGGTGGGATTTGAATTCAGGTACTCCTGACTCCAGGGCAGGTGCTCTATTCTTCTGTCTTTGTTCATTGAAACCTGGTTCCTTCCAACCTTCATTTTGTTATTGTTGTTGAGTCATTTCAGTCAGATGTAACTTATCTAGAAAACATTTGGGTTTTTCTTGGCAAAGATACAGGAACAGTTCATCATATCCTTTTCTACCTCATTTTACATGAGGAAACTGAGGCAAATGGGTTCAATGACTTTCCCAGGGTCAGCTAGTAAATGTTTGAAGTCAGAGTTGAAATCATGAAAAGAAGTCTTTCTGCCTCTAGACCTGTGCTTTATCCACTATACCTTTTCCTTTTTTTTTTTTTTTTTTTTTTTTTTTTTTTACCATTTTAAAAATTTACTATCCTACATACTTCATATAATCTAGCTATACTGGTCCAAGTAAAATTTGTCAAACATCCATTTACTTGCCCATTCCTTTACAGTGGGCAATAAATATCCCTAGAATGCTCTGCTCACTCTTTTCTTTCAGTCTCCTTATTTTCTTTCCTACATTTATTCAGTATATATATATTTTATAAATCTCATTAGGTATGTATTTTCTCCCCCATTTAGAACTTATACTACTTCAGTGCAGTATCCAGTATGCTGGGACTACATATATTATGTGTATACACACATATCGGTATATATATAATATATATACCTACATATATGTACAAATACACATGTATGTAAGTGTATAAGTATGTATGCACGTGCATATGGATGAATATACTTTCATATTTATATGTATTTATTCATATATATATATATATTTATACACACTGTCAATCCTGAAAACAAATAATCGAAGAGGCACAGAAGCTATGCAACCACTTTTAACGCTGACATTATGAAGGAGCTCACATGGGTTATCATACGTGCAATTAATTCTGAAAAATTCTGAAAAAATAAAATAATAACAAAATAAAGCCAAAGAAATAACAGTGATTATAAATAAAAGCTATCTTTAATC
Organism: Macrotis lagotis; assembly: GCF_037893015.1. Classification (NCBI taxonomy): domain Eukaryota; kingdom Metazoa; phylum Chordata; class Mammalia; order Peramelemorphia; family Peramelidae; genus Macrotis; species Macrotis lagotis. The sequence continues at coordinate 607,695,844 of NC_133666.1, read as the reverse complement.
TGTTAAAGTAGGAAAAAGAAACACATCCCAGGTCCCCCTTTGGAGGAGATATGCTTTAGTTTGTGGCAAATTTTAATACCCAGTGAGCTATACCCTAACAATGAGGGGAAAAAGCAACAATGGGACACGTTTGATTCAGAGCACAACTTTATGAATAAAATATGGGTACCGCACTTGTTTGTCCAATTTCTGAAATCACCTAGTTCTGGTGTGAAGCAATTCTGGGATTTTGCTGGTTCATCCAGAGGGTGTGCACAGATGTTTGTTGTTACACTAAGCTAGGGCACAGCTTGTTTACTGGGTCTTAGTTCTGGAAAACTGGGTGACTCCTAAAAATAAAGGGGGGAGTAAAAAGAGAAGGGTGGTCTTGGAATAGAGATCCTTATAACATATACTCACTCACACACATATACATGTTTGTGTAAATATGTTTGTGCACATATATGCATGTATACATGTATATATTTTCCTTTCCTAATTTCCTGATTATCTATCTAATCTATGTGTATTATCTGCCTATGTATTTGTATATCTGTATCTTTCTCTCTCTCATACACACATACACATACGCAGTCATTCAGGCATCTTTCTATCTTTGGTTACCCCAGATGCAAATCCTTCATTGAAATGAATCCATCATTTTTACAGATTCACATACTAAGGAAGATTACTATCAGTTTTCTTTTTCTCAAAACATTTTTTTTTGTTTTGAATTTAACACTTACCAAATAACTGAACAGTTTCCTATCCAAAGTAGAACAGAACAAAATAATTGTATAGAAAAAACATAAATAAATTTTAAATATGCTACTTTTTTCTTTTAAGTATACAAAATGCTCATCATTTTAATCTGTGTTGTTTTTATTTGATTCATTCTGCTCTTATTCTATTCTGTGCATTTTAAAAATGCTTCAATGACCCTCATTATTTTTCTTCTTTTCGTTAACAAGAAAATGATTACTTGCCAAATTTTCACTGTCCAGGTCTTTTTACTTCATATTTTTAAAAATATTACTTATTTCCTCTTCCCTTTTCAGTTGATTTCTGTTATTTCTTAACCCCTTACTTTCTGACGTAGAAAAAAGGGTATAGCAAAGAGATATAAGGATGCTACATGTAAAACCCCAATTCCTCCCCATCCCAAAATGACATTCTCAGGGTCACAGAAAATGTTATTTTTAATTTGTAGATTTACTGTAACAAACTACCAATAATAGCTAATCAATTAAGTTCATTTGATTAGAGTTTATTTGAATATAGCCTCTTGTGCATTTTTCTTTTAATGATGTATGCATTTTCCTAACTTATTTCATGTGCTTTTGATGCCTATTGCCAAACACAAATTGTGGTCTTTTGGATATTCCTCAGCAGGACTTTCTTAACAGTGAAGTGAAAAAAGATCAAATTGGGAAAAAAGTGTATGAAGAATGAAATCCTTATTTGCACAGTGAAGTTATCTTTAAATTAAACATTTATGACTGGCATACAGTGTCAAATTTATTGAACTAAATTGCCTCTTTTCCAACCTTAGTGATGTTGTCTTGATTCCCTCTTTTCCCCCTTTGAGTGTGACTCTATTATCTCATTGATGAGAGCAACTCCCATTATGAGAGCTCCTCCACCAATGTAGACTGGCATATCATATGTAGCAAATTCTTAGACAGTTGCCTAGGACTTTGAGAAACTAAATAATCTATCTATGGTTACACAGTCAATATGTGTCACAGGCAGAACCTTAACCTTGATCTTTTTCTCCAATGTTCTTCCTCTTTATATTATTTTACATTCCCCCCCCACTTACAACCTTTTGATTTCTCATCTGTGATTAATCCTGAGTCAAATCTGAAGAGTCATTTATTTTCAAATGTAGTAGCTAGTGCCATTGAAATATTCCATAGACTAATCTTTCAAGGAACCTTCACTAGGGAGTAGAATGCAGAACCTGCGTCTTTACATGGACTAGGTAAGAATTGGATAATAATAAAGGGAGGGGCAATGAATCATGGGGACATTAATTGTTAGCATATCAAGAATACAAATATACAGAGAGTATGGTAATGATCGTGAAGATGTTAGCACTCACCTAAAATTTTTCTTTATAAGTCAGAGTCTTTTTATTGTACTCCAGATACAAAAGTGATGAATGAATTTCTTTGGTTTTGTTATTGGAAACAGATCTATAAACATCAACTGTTCTGACTGACAAGATGGAGGTGTCTAAATGGCAGGAATTGAGGGTGGAGGAAAATCACAATTAACTAGTAAAACTATAATGTGGAGGAGAGAATACTTTGCTGATCTCTAAATGGGCCTTTCCAGTGCTGAAGGCTCCATCCAATGTCTTTAAAAGGCTCAACTGTCACTCAGAGCAATAGCTTCTAATTCACAAAGAAATTAAATAACATGTTATGCTGAAGAGCTAAAAGTTACTGTGCTTGAAATAATGGCTACAACTGCACATCCTTGCTGTTTCCCTAGTGACTGTAATGTCTCCACTGAGACTTTGAGTTCCTACCCCTTTAATATTATTACTGTCCAATACACTTAATTGTACTTTGCAGCAGCTGTACTAGTACTAGTGAATTCAGTTATAGGTTTAAAGATGAAACCAAAATTGTCTCACTCATGAAGAATCTGACAAAATTGACTCAAATCAGATTGATATGTGGAGAACCATCTTGAATTGAATGTGTGAGTGTGTGTATGTGTATGTGGGGGTCAAAAAGGGATATGGGGAGGTTGATATAATTAAAATATTATCATGAGTTAAGACTTGAGTAGGCCACATCATAGGCAGAGGGAAGAAGTAGGGGAGGTTCAGGGAGGAGACCACTCTAGACAACAGTACTCTGGGCCAAAGCACTAGTAACCCTATCCTAATGGACAACTTTATTTTGGTCCTTCCTCCTTTATAGAGTTAAAGAGGTAAAGGTGACCTGCATTACCTTTGTGTCAGAGGTCATGAGTGAATTTCATATAAGCACTTAAGTGTTTTATATATATTCCCAGTAAATGGCATTTTCTTCTTCATACTTTGAACAAAAATTTGCTTTTAACTCTATTATGGACTCAGAGAACTGGAGGATTTTAATCTTGGAAGGGAGCAAATTTGTCACTGTATACAACCAATACTTGAACAGATGTTTCCTCTAAAACTTTCATAAAGAGCAATTATTCATTATTTGCTTGAATAGTTCTAGTGAAGGTAAACACATAATCTTCTCCAGGCAGCCTGTTCCACTTTTACATTTTTGAATGACTCTGATTATTAATAACTTTTGAAATCAAACCTACACTTACCTTTCTATAATTTTTACCTATTGTTCCTTATTGAGCTTTTTAGATGGCATAGTAAATAGAGTATTACCCTTACAGTCAGAAAATTTTCACTCTAAATTACTAGCTTTAACAAATCGGGAATGTCATTTAACCTATTTCTGTTTCATTTTTTTTTAAATCTGTAAGGAAAGTCTTGAGGGAACTTGATTAGTCATCATTTTAGTAGTGATTCTCTCTTTCTTACTACCATCCATCAAATTGATAAGCATGCTAATCTTGATTTCATCCAAGTCAATGTTAAAAATTTTGAACAGAAGTGGAGAGAAATAGAGCCACAGTTTTTTTAATTTTTTTTTTCAGAATAGGGACTCTGATTAAGAGGGATGGCCAGGAGTATTCATATTTTGCTGCTAGAGATGAAATTCTTGGGCCTGAACAAAACATACAAGATTGAAAGCATTTGCCAAGAATGTTTTCAACAATTAAGTCCAAAAGTAAGATTCAAAGATGATCTGACATTGCAGTTCCAATTATAAATGATACCAGCTAGTGATTCAATGATATTATTCTCATGACCCACCAGCAGCTTCTGGGAAACCAAAGTCTTTGGGGTCTAGGGGAGTATATTTGCAAGACTAAGAGGAAAAAAGACTATACTGATGATTACAATATAGTGAGACAGGTTTGGATGTGCTTTGTTGTCACCAATTTATCACCAGAAAATGGTGACCTGGCACTTTTGCCTAGTATTTCTGGAATACCATAGTGCCTTGCTGATATGGAAGGGAACCATATCTATAAAGCCAAGAACTCCCTCTGCATCCATTTCACATCATCCTTTCTCCTATCACTTCAGAGCATGATGTGAAATGATTCTAGAAAAGGCAATGAATAGAATGCCATTGCAAAATATTTGCCTCACTATTAAAAACATAATGTACAAGTCATGCCATCATTTATTTGATTACATAGGACAACAACAGTCATGCTTCTATATAAACTTCTTCCTTGCTGACATCAGTTACACCTTTTTGGTCCCATACCTCACTTATATTCTTGTGACTATGCAACATTTTATGCCAGTGAATTTCCTAATTCTCTACATTTAACATGTCCCTTACCAATTATCAAAGATGTGATATAGTCGCCTCATCACCTCTCATCTAATCATGACAACATGAGGAAAATACTTCATTAAATCCTTAACTGAAATGATTCTTGTCCTTCATTATCAAAGAAGACCAAAATGACATCACTATATTTGAGACAAATTGCATTGTGTCTATGACTGATCAGACCAATAGGAGCTCAGATTCACCCCTGTGATTCAGGGGATGACCTTGGTGTCTTCAATGTCTAAATGAGCTCTACGTGCTTCACAGAATCTGTTGTTATAATGAATTGTTCTCCTCTGCCCATTCCACCAGTGAAAGACTTCACATACTTGGAGTAGACACCCTCCTGCTACTCACCAATGAATTTTAGACTTCCTTGGTTACCCTTGGAGCCACATATGAGAGTTATGTGGCTCAGGTGGACATCAAAGGTAGAAAGCAAGATACTAGTCTTCCTTAAACATACCCTACGCTCCAATAGCTGAAATTCATTGTATGCTCCAGTGCTCTTGACTTTCAATTCTAATAAGAACATAGGAACAAAAATATTGACAAATGACAGAACAGAGTTGGTCTTTGACTATGTCATAGGAAAGAATATTCTTTTCATTGTTTTCTTAATTAACTATTGACTCTTGCTGATCACTACTTCCTTTTATCACTGTTCACAAAGTATTTTAACTTTAATTCTAAATTCTGAAGTCTCTTATCTCATCCTGCAATTTAATAGTTTATAATACAATTCAATCATCTTTGCCCATTCTATGGAACTCTGCAGAGTATCCACTTTTCATCAGTTATCACTTATAACCATGAATTTCTGAATTTTTTGTGTAATGAAAGGCAAATTCATTGGCATACAGGATGGGAAATCATTGACCCTCCTATGTCTTAAAATCATGAGTGCTTTTGTTTATCTTAATTACTGTGGCATGTGTTCAATCTTCCATAGTTTTACTTTTTATAGATTTATTTAAGGTCTATTTTATTTACACTTCCCAATATATGACTTTACTTATACCCTCTCAGAGATCTTCCCTTTTAAAAGAAATTTAAAAAGAGAAAAAATGTTTAGCAAAAATTGTCAACACATTTATGAAGTTTGATATATTAAGCAGTGTTACACATCAAGCATCTACTGCCCTCTCAAAATAAGAAAGTAGGTGATGAATTTTCAAATCTCTCATTTAAAGTCAAGCTTTGATGTTATAATGCTATAGTTATTTTCTTTCTTAATAAAAAGAGAAATTTTTTATTTTTCATTCCTGGACATCCTAGTCTACCTGGATACTCACAAAGATAAGACAATAAATTTACAGTGAAACAGAGTTACTTGCTTATAGTAATGAAGACTTTAATATTTAGAATCAAGATAACATTGCTTGGAAGTATTACTTCATATCAAGTTTCAATTTTCTTTCTTTTACCTTATGTTCACTGGGCCTACCTCTAACTCTCCCCTCTGGAGCCCAGCAGATAGAATCATCTGTAGAACAAACATTTATAAAGATAAAATAAAAAGGAGGAAGAGAGCTGATGGCCTCTCTCTGCTGAGCTGATATTTTCCCCCAATGTTTGTGTAGGAAGGACATGCTGAGAACAGTCTGATGAAGCACAGATTGAGAATTACTCAGAGCTTTTAGCTACATACAAGGGAGATAGTGCCCATGAGTACTGTGACAAAATGTCTCTTATTGTGATTTTTAGTTATTATCAACATAATTTCTCACACTTCTGTGAAAACCAGTAGAAATTCATCTCTAATCTTAGCAATCTCAAAGTATTTTTTTGGGGAAAAAAAGAGGATTGAATTATGAGACTGAGGTGACCTCTAGGAAAAGGATAATGGGTCTTTAAATACTAGAAGGGCTATGATATGGAAGGAAGGTTTGATTTGCTGCACTTGGTCCTTTGGGCAGAATTAGTGCCGATTGGGGGATGGAATGATTCCAGGAAGACTTGTTTTGTGTTGATATAAGACATCATTTCCTCCTAATCATAACTAACTAGCAGTGGAATTGGCAGAATTCCTCTGGACATAGTGAATTTTCCGAAATTAAAGGCTGGAGACATTACTCACATAATGACCTATCATTGTTGTCATAGGGAGGATTCAAGTCAATAGATATTTATTAAGCACATACTTAAAATGCATAGCACTGCCAAGCAATAGTTATACAACTCAAAGAAAGAAGGAAAAAAAAAAACTAAACACTCAAGCAACTTCAATTTTACTTTGTGACAGGGAGTAGAGGATATATATATATATATATATATATATATATATATATATATATATACACATATATATGTAGATAGATAGAAAAACACATATAATATTGGAAAATATATGCAAACTTTTATAAAGCATGTTTTTAAAAAAGAAAGTTAATATCTAAATCGTGTGGGAGGTAGAAATATGTTATCTATTTTGAACTTTTTATAAATCTAAAATTCTACAAGTCTATCATTCTAATATTCAATAGCTCTGTGATTCTTAGACTATGACTATATTGTATCACAATAAAGTAAAAAATAAAAGTTTTTTGAGTATACTTTTTATAGCTCTTTAAATTTTTTAACATTCATTTTTTGAAGTTCTGAGGTTTTTCTTCTATTTCCCCTGTTTATTGAGAAAGAAATCAATATGATATACATTAAACATATTACATCACACAAAATATATTTCTATGATATTTGTGTTACAGAATACAAAGAAACAGTGGAAAAATGTTTCAATCAACACTCACACTTCATATGTTCTCTCTCTGATAAAAATAATATTTTCATCAGAAGTCCTTTGAAAGTGTCTTGAATTATTGAATGACTCAGACTAAGTCTTTCATAGTTTACCATTATAATATTGCTGTTGCTGTATACAATGTTATATAATTTGCATCAGTTCATATGAGTCCAAAGTTTTTTTCTGAAACACACTCTAGCACTTCCTAACAGTAGATTTAATAGAGTTGTTAAGGGATCTTAGAAACCATCTAGTATCATAATTTTAGGGAACTCACATAGTAAAAAGAACCTTATTTTAAAGATTAAGAAAGAAGGGCCAAATAGATTAAACATCTTGCTGAATGTCATATAAATTTAAGAATGTAAATGATGAGGTGGCTAGGTGACATAGTGGATAGAGCACCAGCCCTGGAGTGAGGAGTACCTGAGTTCAAATCTGGAATCAGACACGTAATAATTACCTAGCTGTGTGGCCTTAGGCAAACCATTTAACACCATTGCCTTGCAAAAAACCTAAAAACTCATTCATTGGTATCTTTGGATGGATTTGCTATTTTTGTCCATATAGTCATGAAAGTTCAATCAAAGTAATTGACTTCCTTCTTTACTTTTACCTGACATCTCAAGGATGTCAATCAATTTTCTTTTCATTAAGTATTATTTCATCTTCCTACATGACCAACCTATATCATCATTGCATTTCTCTTATAACAGTATTTTCTCTACTTTTCCTGCATTATTCCTTATTTTGTTTGTCATCTGTACATATCCACTTATATTCCTGTTTGTTGTCATTTAGTTGATCAATTTAAAATCTTCAAATCTATAGTGCTCTGTAATTTAGACCAATACAATAATAAACTGGTGTTGGTATTGAAAATGAACTTTTATTTCCATGATATGTTTTGGTTATTAGAAGTATGTTGCAATGTATTTCATTCTTCTCATCTAGTTCAATTCTCAGGTCAATTCATTATTGATTCACAATGTCTGTTTTAGTTATATTCATCAGCTTTGATGAACTCTTTTTGGGGGGGGTTCATTCAATTTCATATCATAGTTTAGACAATAGGCATTCTTCATCCTCTTGTTTTTTTGTGTTTATATGTCAAAGTTTTATGAATTATGGATCTCATTTAGAAAAGAAAAAAATGCTAGAGGCTTTGCTTTGGGTGCTCATCACTTCTCCCTTATAACAAATAAGAACAGATAAGGAAGAAAAATGAATACATTGGTCAAATCTGAAAAAGTGTAGGTTTCATTTTGCACATAAAATTCTTCAGAGTATTTCTGCTGAGATGTGAAAGATGCAGGTTTAACTATTTTAAATCTGAAATCATCTGTGCCCTACATTGGTAAGATATTTGCCTGGTTTGTCTCCCTTTATCTTATTTTGGACATTGTATAAATTGTTTTCCTGATCTGGCTTATTTAACTATGTAACAATTCATTTGCTTCTATTTTCCTAAATTATTAATAATCATTTTTCTTCAAGTAAAATAAGTCTATTATATTCATATTCCACAACTTTATTATCAAATCTCCAACTTATAGGCATCCCCTTTATTTATAGTACTTTGCTACCCCAAAAGTGCTCTTAGATACAAATTTGACTATGCTAAGTACTGTACTAAGGTGATATTTAGTCACTGTTGATGGAGTTATGAACTGGTACAACCATTCTGAAGAACAATTTGGACTACTTCCCAAAAGTCATAAAACTATGTATAACTTTTTATTTATCAAAACAATTCTTGGTCTGCATCTCAAAGAGATCAAAGAAAAGGAAATTACTAACTTTGGCACATATTATTTCTTTACTTTCATTTGAATTCTTGGGGTAAATGTCTATTAGCAGAATCCTTGAATTGAATATGATGTACAGTTTTGAAATTTTCCTCTTATAATTTAGTACTGTATTCCTACATGACTTGAGCAATTGAAAAAATTACAACATGATTTTATGCATTAACTAATACTTAGGATCTGAAGGCAAATGAGCAAATTTGCTTCTATGGTAATATCTTTCAAAAAATCTTGAATGCTTTGATGTATAGATGGGAAATACCTTGTTGGAAAATTTTTAAGAAGATATTTCACTCTTCTAAACCAAATAGTCTCCAATTTGTAATCAATGACTAGTAAGTACAATGAAATTATGTAATCTGTACTTTTAGTCAATTATGAAATAGTAAAGAGAAATTTCTCATGAGTTATTCGTATCATCTCATTCAGGAATACAAATAGTACAACATCATTAAGTCCTTTATTATTTCCTTTTCCTGTTTACCCTTTTACATTTGATTTGAGTCTTATATTTGAAGATCAAAATTTCTATTCAGATCTGGTCTTATCTTTTTTATTGATATTTTATTTTTCCAAATATGTTATTTTTTTTCAACATTCATCCATATGCATAATGTATATTTTTAAGTTACAAAATTTCCTTCTACCTCACTTTCCACCCCCCACCCTCAGCATCATTAAAATTGTAAATACATATTTGTGATTAACATGCTCTCAGATTAGTCATTTTCAATATGAGGCATTAGGATTCAGGAAAAGAGATTACATAAGAGATATTTTTTATAAAGTTTTCATCAGAGTCTGAAGATTATTTTTAATTTTTTTTAGTTTAGCTTAGTTTTGTTTTGTTTTCCTCTCTCTGCATGGGGTTAGCATTGTCCATAGCTATTCTAAAGCAGTTGTCTTAGGTCTTTGAACTGCTGAAAGGATTTGCTTCCAACAAGGTTGATCCTTTCACAATGCTGTTGTTAATGAGTACATTGTTGCCTTGGTTATATTCCCTTCACTCATCATCAGATACTGTAACTCATTCCATGCTTCTCTAGAGTCCAGCTATTTATATTTATGGTTTCTTATAGAATAATAATATTCCATACTATCCATGTACTATAATTTCTTTATCCATTCCCTATTTGATAGACATTCTCTCCATTTCCAATTCTTTGCCACTACAAAAAAGAGCTGCTATGAATATTTTTGAAGATGTAGGACTTTCCTCATTTTTTATTATTTCCTCTGGATCTAGCCCTAGAATTGGAATTATTGGGTCAAAGGGAGTGAACACTTTAATTGCTCTATTTGCATAGTTCCATACTGCTCTCCAGAATGGTTGGATCATTGCACCAGCAATGCATTAATATTCCAATCCTACCATTTCTCTAATCAATAATGATTTGCAGCTTTTTTCATATATTGTATATGTAACTTTAATTTGTTCTTTTGAAAATTGTTTATTCATATCCTTCAACCATTTATCAATTGGGCAATGGTTTGTAACCTTATGATTTGGTGCAATTAGAGCCAGTCTTTTCATCAGGAAAATATCTCTTTTTCATTGAATGTCCATATTTTCTCTTGAAAGAATATGCTCATTTTTGATGGGTACTTGATTCTTGGTTGTAATCCAAGTTCTTTTTCCTTCTGGAATATCATATTCCATGTCCTTCAATCCTTTAATGAAGAAACTGTTAAATTTGTATTACCTTGATTGTGAATCCACACTAATTGAATTTGTTTTTTCAGACTGCTTGCAATATTTTCTCCTGAGTGTGGGAACTCTGAAACTTGGCTGGGGGGGGGGGGGGTCAGAACTAAGATGGGAGAGTAAAGTAAAAAAAGGAGGGACTTGCCTCAGTTCTCCCCAAAACTCCTCCAAGAACCTTCAAGTAATGATTCTAAACAAGTTCTAGACTGGCAAAACCCATAAAAAGACAGAGTGGAAAAATGTTCCAGTCCAATATAACTTGTAAGATCAGTAGGAAATCTTCCTTGCACCATGGTGAGAGAGGAGGAAAGAACAGTGCAGGGCAGGAAGGCATTGACTAGCACCAGCCAATCCAGGAATAGGAGATGGAATAACTAAGTCAGTGGTAGCAGTGGTGGTTTGTAGATTTCTCAGTCCAGAGAACAAAGACAACTTGGAAGTTTAGCAAGAAAAGTATGCAACATGGAGCACAGTCCAGCATAGGCCTCAATAGCCCACACCTAGCAGCAGCAGACCAGGAGCAGTTCTTTTTTACTGATGTTTTACTTTTCCAAATATATGTTATGAAATTTTTTTAACATTCATTCCTATGACTATGCATACTTATAAGTTGAAAAATTTCTTTCCACCCAAACCTTCCCACTCCCTTCCCCTCAGCAGTGAACAATCAGGTTAATATTTTACTTAGACATTTGTGTTAAACATGTTTACAGTTAGCCATTTTTAGCATGATAAATTAGGTTAAGGGAAATAAATACATTAGAGATAGTTTATAAAATTGTAAGTTCCTCAGATTCTGAAGCATTTTTTATTTTGATTTGTTTTGGTTTTCTTCCTCTGGTTGAGGATAACATTGTCCATAGCCAGTCTAATAGTTTGGCTCTCTGAACTGCTGAGATTTTGTTACATCCATCAGGGATGATCATTTCACAATGTTATTATTAATATGTACACTCTTCTCTTGGTTCTGCTCTATGTCCTCATCATCAGATACTGTAATTCCTTCCATGTTTCTCTAGAATTAGATAATTTATGATTTCCTTTTGTTTTGTTTAGTTGTTTTAAATGATATTTTATTTTTCCAAATATATGCTATGAAAGATTTCCAACATTCATTCAAAAGCACATGTATAATTTTAAGATTCAAAATTTCCTTCCACTCTCCCTTCCTACCCCCCTCCCCTTAGTGGTGAAGAGTCAGGTTAGCATGGTACATACATAGTTTTGATAAATGTTTACTGATTAGTTATTTTCAATATGAGTAATTAGAATTAAGGGAAAGGAATACATAAGAGATATTTTTTATAAAGTGTTCATCTGATTCTGAAAGGGTTTTTTGGTATTATTTTGTTTATTTTGTTTTTCTTCCTCTAGATGGGGATAACAACGTCCACAGCCAATCTAAAACTGTTGTACTAGTTCTCTGAACTGCTGAGAGGAGCTGCTTCAATTGAGGTTATCCATCTCCCAATGTTATTTTTGATGTGTACATTGTTCTCTTTGTTCTGATCTCTTCACTCAGCATCAGAATCTGTAAGTCATTGCATGCTTCTCTAGAGTCCAACCATTTATGGTTTCTTATAGAACAATAACATTCCATTCCCCAATTGATAGGAATCCCCTCAATTTCCAATTCTTTGCCACATAAAAAAGAGCTTCTATGAATATTTTCACACATGTGGGACTTTTCACATTTTTTTATGATTTCTTCTGGATATAGACCTAGTAATGGAATTTCTGGCTCAAAGGGATTGAACAGTTATATTGCTCTTTGGACATAGTTTTATATTGCTCTCCAGAATGCTTGGGTCATTTCACAACTCCACCAGCAATGCATCAATGTCCCAATCCTCCCACAATCTCTCCCACACTGATCATCTTTCATTTTTCTCATTTGGGCTTAATCTAATAGGGGTAAAATGATATCTCATTGTTTTAATTTGCAGTTCTCTAATCAATAGTGATTTGGAGGGGCAGCTAGGTGGCACAGTGGATAGAGCACTGGCCCTGGAGTCAGGAGTACCCGAGTTCAAATCCGGCCTCAGACACTTAATATTTACCTAGCTGTGTGGCCTTTGGCAAGCCACTTAACCCCACTGCCTTGTAAAAACTAAAAAAAAATAGTGATTTGGAACAATTTTTCATTTTTTTATATATAGCTTTAATTTCTTCATTTGAAAATTGTTCATGTTCTTTGATCATTCATCAATTGGGTACTGACTTGTAACATTATAAATTTTATGAACTTCTCTATATATTTTAAAAATGAGACCTTTATCAGATCACCCAATTGTGAAGATTTTTTCCAGGTTTCTGTTGCACTCATGAAGAATTTGACAAAATTGAAAAGAATAGCATCTTTATTGATTAGAGAAATGCAAATTAAAACAACAATGAGGTATCATTTGACACCTATCAGACTGGCCAAAATGAGAAGAGAAAATGATCAATATTGGAGAGGTTGTGGGAGGATTGAGACTTTGATGCATGGCCAGTGGAGTTATGAATGGATACAACCATTTTGGAGAATTGTGCCCAAAGAGTAATAAAACTGGTCATATCATTTCATACAACAATTACAATTCTAGGTCTATATCAGAAGACATTATAAAAAAGTGAAAAGTCTTACATATTCTAAAATATTCATAGTAACTCTTTTCGTAGTGGCAAAGAATTGGAAATTTAGGGGATGCCCATCAATTGGGGAATGGCTAAACTAGTTATTGTATGTGAATACTATTGTTCTATAAGACACTATAAATGGTCAGACTTTAGAGAAGCATGTAATGATTTATGGGATCTGATACTGAGTGATGGGAGTAGACCTAAGAGAACAATGTACACATCAAAAACAACATTGGGAGATGGACAACCTCGATGGAAGCAGCTCCTCTTAGTTCAGAGGGCTAAGACAACTGTATTAGACTGGCTATGGACAATGTTATCCCCATCTAGAGGATGAAAAATAAAACAAAACAAAACAAACACCCAGACAAAAAACAACTCTTAAGAATCTGATGAACACTTTATAAAAATGATCTCTTATGTATCTCTTTCCCTTAATCCTAATTCCTCATACTGAAAAATAACTAATCTGTAAACATGTTGTACAATGCTAAATTGATTATTCACCCTGTGTGGAGTGGGGTGGAAAGGGGTGGAAGGAAATTTTGTAACTTAAAAATATACCTCTATATATGTATGAAAATAAATTAATAAATTTCCAAAAAGAATAACATCTTAAAAACCAGAATGAATCAATGAAATGAGATATACAAAAAAGTCAAAGAGCAGAAGAATGATTTGAAAAGCAGAATTGACCAAATGGAAAAAGAGGTTAACAGATGAAAGTAATTACTTAAAATGCAGAATAGATCAAAGGGAATATCATGTCTTTATGAGAAATCAAGAAAAATATTAAACTAAACCAAAAGAATGAAAACCTAGAGGACACTGTATAATATCTTACTGGAGAAACAATTTAACTGGAATATAGATCCAGGAGAAATATTTTACAAATTCTACCTCAACTTGAAAATCATGATCAGAATAAAGGATCCAGATATCACCTTTTAAGAAATTATCAATGAAAATTACCTTGATATTCTAGAACCATAGGGTAACATAAAAATGAGAAAAAATGCACTCATTATCCCCTAGAAGAGATCCCAAAACGAAAATTCCCAGGAATATTATAGCCAAATTTCAGAGCTCCCAGAACAAGGAGAAAATATTGCTAGTAAGCAAAAAGAAACAATTCACCTTACATGCAATCACTGTCAGGACAACACAAAATTTAAAAGCTTCTAACTTAAAGAATAACAGGGTTTGGAATATATTTTGGAAAGCAAAAGAGCTTGAATTACAACCAGGAATCAACTACTCAGCAAAACTGAGTATACTCTTTCAGCGGGAAAAGATAAACATTCAATGAGATAGAGGACTTTCAAATTTTCCTGATGAAAAGATTACATTTGAACAGAAAATTTGATCTTCAAATATGAGATTCAAGGGAAATATAAGAAAGTAAATAGGAAAGGCAAATCATAAGGTACCTAATGCTGTTGAAACATTTAAATTCCTACATATAAACGTGATCCGGATAACTCATATGAACTCTTTCATTCATCAGGACAATTAGAAGGAATAGTTGAATATGACAGGATAATCTATTAAAAAGATAGAGTTAGAGATGAGAGAAGATTGTAATGGAAGAAAGGTAAAGGTAAAATGGGATGAGTTATTTTACAGAAAAGAGGCAAGATAAAGTTCTTGCAGTCCTCTAAAAGACAGAAGTGAGAGGGATTGAATGAATCATATTTTCATTAGAACTGGCTATAGGAAATCCAAAAGAAAAGGTGATAGAGAAAAGAAGGGTCTGATAGAAGAGAGGGCAGATTGTGGGAGGGGATAGTGAGAAACAAAACACTTTTGAGGAGAGAGAGGATAGAATAAATGGGAGTGGATGTATAATAGTATGTTGGTAGGAAATCCAGTTAGCAATAGTAACTGGGGAAAATATTGAAACAAGTATCTCTGATAAATCAAGGCTTCATTTTTCAAACTTAGAAAACTAAGTCAAATTTATTAAAAAAGACCTATTTCCCAATTTATAAATGATCGAATGATACAGACAGTTTTCAGAAGAGGTCATTGATATTATCTTTAACCATTAAAAAATGTTCTAATTCTCTATTGATTGGTGAAATGCAAATTACAACAGTTCTGAGATACTACCTTATATCTATTGAATAGAGTAATAGGACGGAAAGAGAAAATGACAGTTTAGAACTATTCCCATAAGGGCTTTAAAACCATATATATTTTAACCAGCAAAGCCACTGCTAAGTCTGTATTCCAGAAGAGATGAAAAATGGGAAGAAAGAGTACCTTTGTGTATGACAATATTTATAGCAGTTGTTTTCTGGTGGCAAGGAGGAGATGCCCATCTGTTGGGTCATGGGATTATTATGATACAATGCTAGTCTGCTTTCAGAAATGATGTGCAGAATACTCTCAGTAAAATCTGAAAAAACTTACATGATGCAATGTGAAATGCACCATTTACAAGTAACAGCAATATTGTAGGATGATCAATTGGGAATAACAGTTTTTCTCAGCAGTGTTGTGACCCTAGACAACTCTGAAGGACTTTTTGATAAAGAAGCTGATGGTGTCTGAATACAAATTAAAGCATACTTTTTTTCTTAAAATTTATTTTTTTGAGGTTTCTTTTCGGAGGGGTCAGGGGAGGGGGTTCTATGCTTTCTTTCACAAAATGACTATCATAGAAATGTTTTGCCTGGACATATTTTTAACCTATATCAAATTACTTGCTTTTACAATAGAGGGGAGAGGTTTCATAACTCGAATGAATATTTAAAAATGAATGTTAAAACTTGGTTTTACATGTAACGGGGAAAATAAAATAAAATATTAAAAAAAATTAAAATAAAATATTTCTTGAAATTTTCATTTTTGTATCTCTTTCTAGAGGTGAACTGGAGGAATTTTTAAATTTTATTTTAATTATAGTTCTCAAATTCAAAATTTCCATGATATTTTGTGATAAAGTTAATAATAGTTTCCCACCCATCTTAATTCTGTTTAATTCCAGATGTGCTGAGAGATGTCAAATGAAAGTGTCTGCACTAAAGTATTTTCCTGGATTTGTCATCACTGGGTCAGGCCCTCATCTAGGGAACAGACATTACCCTTCCTCCTTGACCTTATCTGGGTTAGTTGTGATATAGTTGACACAAATTTCCTTTGTAGCTTTTCTCTTGTTTTTGCATTTCTCTTATTGTAATTCATTTTTTACTCATCTCCTGTGTATGCTGATCTTTTGTTTCCTTTAATAGTTTCCCCTCACCAGATTCATTTAAAGCAGAAGTTATTAACTTGGGGTATTTGAAATTATATTTTAAATATATTTTGATAACTATATTTGTGAATAACTGTTTTTAATATCCTATTTGTTACAATTTTATTTATTTAAAACAATGTTTTCTTGTTTTATTTATTTATTTAAAAACATTGTTCTGAGAAGAGGTCCACAGACTTAACTATATCACCAAATGGGTGTGTGAATAAGTAATTAAAAAAAATTTTGAGATTTGATTAAATTTTTTTTCTACCCACTTTACTGAAATTCTACTCATTATTACGTTGAATGCACTTCAATACAAAAAGAAAAAGATTACTAGTAATTCCCTGCTCTAAACCTTCAGAGAGGCCATCCCTGGTCTCTAAAGCATTCCATTCCCTGATTCTTCTTGTTTCATAATCTATCATTCTTTAAGGCTCAAATCAGGTAGTAATTTTTACAGGAAATCCTTTATTATTCCCACTTCTATTTCAATCACATTTCCCTCTCCTCACCAGCTGAATTCATTCTCATCCTTTCCCAGTTTTCCTAGAGTATTTTAGTTCCTCTATTCTTTGCTTTCACCTCTCCTTTACATTATTATACTCGATATATTGACAATGTATAAACTCTTTGTGGGAAAGGTCATTTATATATATTTTTATCAACAGCATAGAATATTATGTACCTTACAGAAATAGTGATTACTTAAACAGTGTTTTAATGTAGAAGGCTATTTAGCTTTTTATAGATCATCAATTAGAAATGATGTAGAATAAGAAATCCCTCTATAATACCCCTCAAGAACTCCAGGAAAGAAATGCTCATTACTTCCTAAAAATATAGAATTACAAAATATTTTACAAATCTTAACTGAGATTTACAAATTAGCTGAGATTTTACAAATCTCTTAGCTGAGTTTTTAGAAATCTCAGATTACCCTAAAAGAAAAAAAAATCAGGAGTCTTATTAAATCCCTTTATATTGTTAGTTTTGAAAGTAAAAAAAAAAAAAAGAAAAAGGAAATAATATCCTTTGATAGCAAAATCCAATGAATCCACCAGATGGAGATGTTTCTCTATAAAATGAGATTTTAGGCTCATTCCCTTGATCTTCATAGAGCCGGATACAGACTTTTAAATTGAATTCCAAATGAACCGTCAACACTGGTCTCAACATCAGACAGCATTTCCTGACTTTAGGAATTTTAACTGACTGTCCTTCTCCTGAAATTCTTTCCCTCACTAGTTCTACTTCCAGCCTTTCCTGGGTTCCTTCAAGTGACATTTTCTCATCTTGTTCAAGAAGCCTTTCCTGATTTTATTAGAAGCTTAACTCTTTAGTTATTTCCAATTTCCTTCTTTATTTCTTTCTGTCTTTCTCTGCCTCTGTCTATCTCTCTTTGACTTTTTCTTTGTGGTTTCTCTATCTCTGCCTCTTTATCTTCCTCATCCCCCCATCTTTGTCTCTGTTTATATATTTCTGTATGTGCACATCAATGTGAATTTTTATTTATGTATTTTATATTATAATGTGGGCTTATTTAGGATAGGATATGTTTTTTGTCTTTTGTATCCACAGTGCTTAGCACAGTGTCTGGCACACAGCAAACCTCAAACAATACTTGTTAATTGACAGACTTGGAGATCAAGTGAGAACATGTGTATAAGTACATTTTAAATCATGATGTGTATTATTATTTTTATTATTATTATTATTATTGTCATTATCAACATCAGCAGCAGCATTATGGCAGCAGAATTATGCTTCTACACTGTGGTAGTTTGGTGTGATATGATTCTGAGTCAAACAAGTACACAAATTATAAGAAATGAAAGATAGATACTCAGGGAAGGAAAAAATACGTCATATATAAATCTGACATTATGCCCTTGTCTTCAATAAAATCCATAAATTAAATTTTATCATAATATTATAATGAGGACCTATAAAGATCCCTCACAACATATAGATTACTAAAAGTAATTGTTCCATATTAATTAAATCTCTTTCCTCCCATTTCCTGTCTTCACATTGAATACCCAACTAGCTATACCAAGTTATTTTTATTATATGAATCAAAATCCTCTCTTAAAACATATTCCCTCAGCCCCTGCTGATGTGCAAACCATTACTGGTCATATGCAGGTCAAGCAATTCACATTGAAGGCATTTAATTGAATATCAATGCAATAATAAAAGCAATTGAATATGTCCTTCACAAATCTTGGGTCCACTATCACATATCTACAAACTGGTTTTACACACAGTAATCCCATATGCGAATAATGCATAGGGCAATCATAGAGGGAGAGTATGGTTATTCATATTTTCTTTATGAAGGGTTACAAATTCAAGGGATGTGGTTGATGATCATGGATACTTAATAAATATTTGTTCAATTTACATCATACTGAAAATATAATTTGTAAGAGAATGTACTTTCCACATACTAACATTTGGGGCCAAGACACATTAAGAAAACTAATTATGATTTTTATGTTAGGTAGAATCCACTGATCACTTTCTGAAAGAGAGCCAAAAATGAAAACTTTAAAGAATACTGCAGACCAGAACTATAAGGTGAAGGAGAAAGTACTGTAAGCATCCTGAAAGAAAAAAATCAAATATCAAGAAGCCACAGTAAGCATTACACAGGACTTAGAAATTAATATATTAAAAGATCTTAGGGCTTCAAATGTGATATTCTAGGAATCAGAAAGGCTGGAATACAATCAATAATTCCCTAACCAGAAAAACTGAAAATGATCTTTCAGGGGAAAATATGAATATTCAATGGAATGGGGGACCTTCATGCTTTCCTGATGAATAGACCAGATCTGAATTGAAAGTTTAGTTTTCAAATAAAAGATTCAAAAGAATCATAAGAAGGTAGACAGGAAAGCAAAAAAAATAGTTAAATTGATGATATCCCTCAAGAGAAGATGTTACTTGTAACTATTTAGAAATATAGTTCTCATAGGACAATTAGAAGTATACTTAAACAGTCTGTGTTGGTATAAGTTGACTGATGTGTTGATAAAAAATAATGTGAGTGGTGAAAAAAAATATTTGCACTGGGAGAAGAAGAAAGGTAGAGTAAATTCAGTAAATTATATTTACATTAAGAAACATGAGATACCTATTGTAATAGTGGGAAGAAGGCAGGGAGTGATTATTTGAAACTTGCTTGCATCAGATTTGGCTGAAAAAAAGGAATAATACACACTCAGATGGGTACAGAACTCTATCTTGCCCCTAAAGGGAAGGGAAAAGGTAAAAGAAGATGGAGTTGGGGTGAGAGAAGGGAGGGCAGAATGGAAGCAGAATAGAAGGTAAAGTAGGAGGAGAAAAGAGGAAAGAAAAGGGAGGAGGGCTGATGGGGGGGTGAATTGGAGAGTTAGAGGTCAGTAGCAAATCACTGGTGAGGAGAAACAGGGTGAAAACTGAGAGAAAAACTATTAAAAAGGGTGAATAGAGACCTCTATAATATGATATTTATAAGAAACACACTGGAATCAGAGAGATATGCATAGAGGAAAGGTAAAAAGGCTGAGGTAGAATATATTATACTTCAACTGAAGTTGAAAAAAAAAAAGCAGGGATAACAATCCTGATCTCAGACAAAGAAGAGGAGTATAGGGAATTACAATAAGAAAGCAAAACTATGGATGACCTCTACCTCCCATAAGGACTAGATAAATCTAACCACAAAATCAATAAGAAAGAATATATTGAATAGAATTTTAGAAAAGTTAGAGTCTCTGGAGTAAAATGATTGAAGATCTAAAGGATTACATCTTTTTTATCAGTGGTGCATGATACATACATAAAAACTGACCATCTATTAGGACATATAACCTCATAAAACAAATGGAGAAAGGCAGAAATATTTTTTAAAATCTTGTTCATATTATAACACAATAAAATTACATAAAGGGTCATAGTAGGAGACTAAAATCAATTGGAAACTAAACAATCTAATTCTAAAGAATGAGAAGCAACAAAACACAGAAACAATAATTTAATCCAAGAAAATCACATTAATTCTCATTAATGGCAAAACTTTTTGAATGCAGCCAAATCAATACTAGGGAGAAATTTTATATCTCTAAATGATTACATAAAAAAATAGAGAATTGTAATAAATAAACCGGGTGCACAACTAAAAAACTAGAAAAAGTAGAAATTTAAAACACTCAGTTAAATAGCAAATTAGATGTTTTGAAAATCAAAGGAGAGATTAGTAAAATTGAAGAAAAGAAAACTATCAAACAATTAGATGAAGTTATTTTAATGAAAATACCATAAGAAAAGAAGAAAACCAACTTACAAATATCAAAAATTCAGTGTGAATTCACCACCAAAGAGAAAATCAAGGCAATAGTTAGTATCTATTTTGCCATCTTTAGGGCAATCTGACAATCTAAGTGAAATATGAATTGCCAAGATTAACAGAAAGGAAAAGAAAATACTTTTAAAAAGTCTTAGAAAAAGAAATTGAACAAGTCATTAATTCATTAAGAAAAAAATCTTCAGGGATGGATAGTTTTCCAAGTGAATTCTTTCATATACTTTAAGAATAATTAATTTTAACAGTACATAAAGTATTTTGGGAGAGAGGCAGAGCCATGATGGCAGAGTAAGGCAGGGACTCAATGAACTCTTCCCTAAACTCCTTCAAATACAGTTAAATAATAACTCTAAAGAAATTCTAGAGCAGCAGAACTCATAAAAAGACAGAATGAAACAATTTTCCAGTCCATGAAAACTTACAAATTTGGCAGGAAAAGTTTGTTGCAGCAGTGTGAGAAAGAATCTCAATCCAGTGAAGGCTGTACCAGCACAGACTGGGTCCCAGAAACCCAGGAGCAGGCCTCTGGGTGACTGAATCAATGCCAGCTATAGAGATTTTCAGACCTCTCAGCCTATAACCACCAAAGACTATTTGAGAAAATCAGCAAGAAAGGTCTACTTCACCTGGGTGAGAATGGAGTACTATCCAGTGCCGGCAGCCCAAGCCCCAGCAAACCAGAAGTAGGTCTTGAGAGTCACTGAATCATCAATGGCAACAGCTGTTTCTGGAACTTGCAACCCAAAGATAGAAATAGGTTCCATCTGGTCAGAAGGAGGTTACAGGGGTCTCTTTGCTATTACCAAGGCAGAACTCTATTACTTTTCCCACTCTCTGATCTGGCCACAATCCTAGGTGGTAGTTCCTGGGTGGGGTGGGGGGAAGAACACTAATCAAAGGGGAGCAGGGACTCTCCTCTTTTCTAGAAAAGGATCCTTGTGGTTGATCACAGACCAGAACACAGACCAAAAGAGGCAAATACATCTCTCCTTAGATCGTACCACCCTGGAAGAACTGAAAATGTAAAAGGTCCTAAAGGTATCTCAGAATTAAAAGTCAAGTTATAGACAGGGAAAATAAGCAAACAATAGAAAAAAATGCTCTGATTATAGAATTACTATGGTGACAACAGATCAAAATAGACACTCAGAACAAGAAGATATGAAGTCAAAACTCCTATATTCAAGGCCTCCAAGAAAAAAACATAAATTAGTCTCAGGGCATGAATGAACTCAAAAATAATTTTGAAACTCAAGTAATACAACATAGAGGAAAACTTATGAAGAGAAATGAGTGATGGAAGAAAATCATGAAAAACAACAGCTTGGAAAAGCAGTCACAAAAAATGATGAAGAAAATGATACCTTAAAAAAACAAATTAGACCAAGTAGTAAAAGCAGGATGAAAAAAGACAATGAGTAGAAGAATGCTTTGAAAAGTATAATTGCTCAAATAGAAAAAGAACCACAAAAATTCATGGAAGAAAAAAAGTTATTTAAAAATCAAAATTGCCCAAATGAAAAAACTGGTACAAAACATCACTGAAGAAAATAATTACTTAAAAATTAAAATTGAGGAAATGGAAGCTAATGATTTCATGGGAAATCAAGAAACAATAAAACAACACTAAAAGAATAAGAAAGAGAAGAAAATTTGAAATATCTCATTGGATAAACAACTGATCTGAAAAATAGGTGCAGGTGAAATAATGTTTAAATTATTGGATTACTTGAAAGCTGTAATCAAAAAAAGAACCTCGACATCATCTTTATCAAGGAAAACTGCCATGATATTCTAGAAGCAGAGTGTGAAATAGAAATTGAAGGAAGCTACCAATCACCTCCTGAAACATCTCAAAATGAAAATTGCCAGGAAAATAATAGACAAATTTCAGAACTCCCAAGGAGAAAATATTTTAAGCAGGCCAAACAAAGCTAAACAAAACAAAATAATTCAAGAATTAAGAAAACACAGGGGAATATAAGTTTTAGCAGTTTCTACATTAAAGAATTAGATGGCTTGGAAAAAAATACTTTGAAGGGCAATTACGATCAATAGGATTACAATTCAGAATAACCTATACAGCAAACTGACCTCAAACCTTCAGAGTAAAAAAGAAAGATATTCAATGAAATAAAGGACTTTCAAGCATTCTTGATGAAAAGATAAGAATGAAACAAAAAATTTAGTTCAAGTATAACTCTCAAGAGAATTAAAAAGAAGATAGGAAAGTGAGAGCATAGGCAATTTAATAAGGTTAAACTGTTTACATTCCTACATGTGAAGATAGCACTGTATGTAACACTTAACAACTTTCTCTTTATTAGGTCAGTTAGATGTATATGGATGTATATGTTTATGTAAAAAAACACACATATGTATGGGGGGCTCAAGTGTGAGTTGGATATGAAAGAATGATATCAAAAAAATAAAATTGGGGGCGGCAAGGTGGTGCAGCAGATAGAGTACCTATCCTGAAGTCAGGAGTACCTGAGTTCAAATCCAGCCTCAGATACTTAATAATTACCTAGCTGTGTGGCCTTGGGCAAGCTACTTAACCCCATTTGCCTTGCAAAAAAAAAAACTAAAAAAATTAAATTAAAAAGTGAGGGAAGAAGGTACTGGAAGAAAAAAAGGAGAAATAGAACGTAGCAAATAATCTTACACGAAAGAGGCATGATAAAGCTTTTTTAATGACGGAGTAAAGTGGGGATTTGAAGGGGATTGAGTGAACCTCACTCTCATCAGATTTGACTCAAAGAGAGAATAACAATCATGCTCAATTGGGTATAGAAATCTATTTTACTCTTCAATAAAGTAGAAGGGGTAAGGAAGAAAAGAAAGAGAAGAGGGATAATAGAAGGAAGGGTAAATTGGAGGAAGTAGTAAATCAGGAGCAAAACATTTTTGAGGTAGAATAGGCTCAAAAAAGATAATATAGTAATTTGAGGTTTAATAAACTAGGGACTCTAGCTTTGAGGTTAGTAATTTACTATTTAACATGAATTCTGGGAAAATTGTATAACAGCATAACAAAAACCTATATATAGGTCAAATCTCATACCCTGTACTACGATAAGGTCAAAATGGTACATGATTTTGACATATAGAATGATACTATAATTTAATTTAAAGAATTACTCACTTTCAGACTCATGGAGAGGGAAAGAATTTGTGATTAAACAAGAAATAGAGAATATTATAAAATACAAAATGGACAATTTGGATTACATTAAATTAAAAACAAAGATTTGCACAAACAATACCAATACAACAAGGATGAGGAGGAAAATAGAAAGTTGATCAATAATTTTGCAATCAGTGATTCTGAAATTTCTCAGAAATATAAGGAACTAAGTCAAATTTATAAGACTATAAGTCATTATCCAATTGATAAATGATCAAAGAATATGAGCAGGCAATTTTCAGATAAAGAAATTAACCTATCTATAACAATTGATTAGAGAAGTGCAAATCAAAACAACCCTCACACCTATAAAATTCACTAATGTAAGGGAAAAGAACAATGATAAATGTTGGAGAAGGTGAAAAAATTGGGACATTAATACATTGTTGGTGGGATGATGAACAGATTCAGCTATTCTAGAGAGAAATTTGGAACTCTGCCCAAAGGGCAATCAACTTGTACATAACTTTTGTTCCAGCAATACCACTGTTAAGAGATCATAAAAAAAGAAAAAGGACCTACATGATGTACAAAAATATTTCTAACAGATCTTTCTGTGGTGGTAAAGAATTAGAAACTGAGGTAATGCCTATCAATTAAGATTCTACTGAACAAGAAATGGTATATTAATTTCAATGAAAGAGCATTGTGTTATGAGCATTTACAAGAAGGATGATTTCTGAAAAAAAAGACTGGAAAGACTTACATGAACTGATGCTGAGTGAAATGAGCTGAATCAGAATGATGATCATCTGTGATTAACTTAGCTTTTCTCAGGAATACAAAGATCCAAGAAAATTCCAAAAGTCCCTATTCTTCGAACTACCATCTCACCTCCCATAGCAGGTGTTCCCTTGTTCAGAATTGTCATTATCAGTTCTGATAGATATCAAGGGAGGTTGAGGGTCAATTTGAAACCATATATGACTCATTTCTTAAGAGTTTGAATAAAATTGACAAATTTTATAATTGATTACTGAGCTTGAGGAACTGATAGCTTAGGGAATCCATGAAAGGAAGTGACCTTATTTCCTCTGCTTTTCTTTATATCAACTTATTGGAAATTATGATATATGTGCCTAAAATTGAAAGGAATCTTGTGAGTTTTAAAGATCTAACCATATTTTATTGGTGCTCTGGAGGCAAGAGAAGCCTTTGTATCCAAGAGACTGTCCCCTTTCAAGTATATTTATCCCACACTGGAACCTGGTATCAGGAGCTGTTTGTACATTATCTAGTCAAGGTAGTAAAACATTTAATTATCACTTCTTCAAACTCTCTTATGATTCAATGAAACTTAAGTGTTCTCTTCCCAGCATGTTTTACTAGTGGCTATAAGTATATTAACTGACTTTTGTGATTTTTTTCTTTATATTTGGCCTGTCTTGTAAATATAGGAAAAAGCACTTGTCTCACACGTGAATCATATTGTGAAATGCTTAACATTTTAAGGATGTCCTAGACTGATAAGATAACCTAATTTACTGAAATTAAAATATTCTCCAGGGTAGTGAGCTTGGGGAAATTTACTGAACTGAAGAATATGAGAAAATGGACACACTTTTTACAGGAGAACAGACTCCTTAATTATGAAACCACTGTGGAGAGCAATATGGAACTATGCCCAAAGAACAATAAAACTGTTCATATACCTTTTGACCCAGCAATTCTAATTTTAGGTCTATATCCAGAAGAAATTATAAAAAAGGGGAAAAGTACTATATGTTCCAAAATATTTACAGTAACTCTCTTTGTAGTGGTAAAGAATTGGAAACTGAGGGGATGAATGGTACATGAATGCTATGGAATACTATTGATTTATAGAAATCATAAATAATTGGACTCTAGAGAAGCATGGAATGACTTATGGGATCTGATTCTGAGTGAAGGAAGTACAACCAATGTATACATCAATAACATTATGAGATGAACAACCTTGATGGAAGCAGCTCCTCTCGGCAGTGCAGAGAGCTAGGACCACTGTATTAGACCAGCTATGGACTATGTTATCCCCATCCAAAGGAAGAAAAACAAAACAAAAGAAAACACACACAGAAAAACAACCCTTCCAAGTCTGATGAACTTTATAAAAATTATCTCTAATGTGTCTCCCTTAATCTTAATTTCTCATGAAGAAAATTACTTTTTGTAAACATGATTATCAAAACATGTATGAAAAATGCTCACCTGACTATTCCCTACTGAGGGGAGGGCAATGGGAAGGGAGGGTGGAGGGAAATTTTGTAATTTGGAAATATGCATGTGCATTTGGATGAAAATAAATAAATTTGTTAAAAAATAAAAGTATGAGCCCACTGCAAACTGAGAACTTTGTTATAAGACAGGGAAGAGTGAGTGCCTAAACTCCTGAGAGCTAGTCCAATGCTAGTCCGATCATTCATGAGTACCTGTGAAACATTTGAATCAATAAGATTGGTGTTTCTGATTCTAGTACTTTACTGCTTTGCAGTGAAGCTATACTTTTAATTTTTAAATTTAATTTAATTTTTTAATAACTATAAATTTTAAACTATTTCCCAATTGAAATTTACTATGAATTATTACTTAAGACAATGTAGAATTTCTCATATTTTTCTCTTGCAATTTTCATTTTGGGAAGTCTTCATTGGTGAATATAGCATTTAAGTTTTTAAAATGTCTACCAGATATATGTTGAGGAAATTTCACAATTGTCTGTCTTTCTATAAATTTTTCAATAGCTCTCTCAAATCACATTTTCTTTGTTAGTGGTTCAGCTGTGTTCTTTGATCTAAAGTATGGAGCATGAAAACATGTGTTATTATTCTTCAGTGGACAGACATAAACATGTTTTTTATACCTTTTGACAAAAAATAGGTAAATATACTCATTCATGAGGATTAGAGCAGTTAATACTGTTTTAACAATAATTTGATTTTTGTTATTGGTCAGCTATGATTCAGGTTATCAAATTCAGATGGATTTTTTCCCTTCTTTTTTTGGGGGGAGGAAGGAATTCTAATCCAAGCACACTCATCTCCTTTTTCTGTGTTATAGACTTAGAAATGAAATATGTGTTTATGTTTTTATGTGGGTGTGTACTAAATGCATATGTATATTATATGCAGTTGTGTTTTTAATTACTCTTCTGTATTGGCAAGATGTTCTTATATTATTTAGAACTGAACATAGCATAGACCAAAAAACAAAGACCGCACAAAATAAAAAAATAACATGAAACCATTGACTAAAAGTATTATCTTCCCCAAAGCTTTTTTGACATAATGGCAATATATTTTCCTATATTATTTCATAAGCATTTGTGATTTGCCTATTTATCTTGGTCTATTCTAGAGCATTTTCAATGAGTAAAGAATAGTTATTTCTTATGAGTTTCTATTTATTTTGCCTTTCTGAGGTATCAGAAAATAAGTGAGATTTTTGATTTGGCACTTACATTGTTTCTTTTTAAGGTAATGGGGTTCAGTGACTTGCCCAAGATCACACAGCTAGGCAATTATTAAGTGTCTGAGGCTGGATTTGAACTCGGGTACTCCTGACTTCAGGGCTGGTGATCTATCCACTGCACCACCTAGCTTCCATTCTTTAAATGATCATCACAATCATTTCAAGTAGTCAAATTATAGTGCCATTAAAGGTCATAAACTTCTTTGACTTTTGGTAGCAATTGAATTATTCTCACTAGGATGCTAAACCCCATCAACAGTAAGTCCAGAGAGCAATTAGTCAGTATTTAAAGGTTCATGTTGGTCTTTTATAGTTGCCTCAACTGCCTCAAGATATATGAAATTCCCATGGAAAATAAGCATGACTGATATTAATCTTCTTTGTATTTGTCCTACTCATGACTTGGAGGTTGAATTGAAGTTTAAGTGGGTCATTATTTTCAATCAGTCAATAAATATTTCTTAAGCTTCTGTTATGAGTGAGACATTACTTAACCTCTGGGGATATAAAAAGAGGCAAAAGATATTCTCTGTCATTATTGTCTTCCTCCTCCTCCTGATCCTGCTCCTCCTCCTCCTCCTCCTCCTCCTCCTCCTTATTGTTATCCTAATCATTATTCTTCTCTACTGATCCCTGGATAGAAAGGTGGTCAGTAAGCCACTCTCTTGCAATGCCAGGTTTAAAACTCTTTCCTCTTGTTCAATCAGCCTCTTGTAAATCATAAGTGATAGTAAAATTGTTAACTGAGGTTTATATTTTAGAGCTTTTTGTTGCTTTATACTCCATCTGATAGAAGGGCTCTCCCTTGAAATTAGGGCTTTCTTTTATTACAATGCAATATATGAAATATTCCCTAGATTCCTTAGGCAACTGTCTCAACTAGTAACTAGAAAACTCTTCCTCTCAGAAAATTGGATCACAATTTGTTGAGGCGTACTTTATGTCTTCTCAACTCAGTGTAAGTATCTGAAGTTAGATAAAATCGCAGGACTTCATGACTTCAGACACAACACATAAGTCGATTGCACTTGACAGAGGCTCAGAAAGACAGTAATTTCCCAGTCACACAGTTTCAGACAAGGGTTTTAATCTAAGTTTTACAGACATGTCCACTTCTCTAGCCCAATATAATAAATAAATCTCAAGGATGAGGTGCTAGGTTCAGTCTAGTCAATCCATCAATAAATATGTATTATATTCCTACCATCTCTCATCAATGTTTTAAAAAATGGAGACAAAAGCATGGAAACAGACAATCAATCAATAAACAAATATAAGTGTCTACTATGTGTTAAGTACTGTCCTGAGTCCTCGGGGGGTAGGGTATAAAAACCAAAGGCAGCAAAAGATGGTCCCTGCCCTCAAGGAGCTTATAACTAGTTAGATAACATGAAAAAAAAACTATGTACAAACAATCTATATTCAAAACAAATTGGAAATAATAATAAAAATAAGTATTAGATTATCATATGAAATCCCCTGTCCTTAGAGGTTTTATTCATTAATTGCTACTCACATTTTCTTTGAAACCAGGATAATGGACATATACATCTTCAACAGGCTCTGAATTTCACTCTTCATTTAGAAGACATGTCTGCTGAAACTCAACTTACATTTGTGAGCACATGGGCAGCAATGAACCCTCTCAGAGGGAGGGGGAGAAGCAGATACTTGAAAGAGAAGGGAACTACATAGAGGAAAAATGCTGCAGCTGTTGCCTTTTAAGGATCCCATTCCATCTGCCACTTGAGTCTTATGTTTCTCTTGTGTAGGAACCAAAGCACATCCTTCCACCTGAATAATGAATGAACTCCAGGAATCTGTACATCACAATGACTGAATGCAAGAGAAAGTAGATTCTTTTCTTGTTACATTAAAACAGGAAGGTTACAGAGAGGAGTCACAAGACTTGAGTTCAAATCTCTGTTGTGACACTTGGTTTTGAGAACTGGTCCAAAATCATTTCCCATAACTAAATGCTCTGAAAGTAGGTATCTCATTGTTGTTTTAATTTGAATTTCTCTAATCAATAATGATTTGGAGAGTTTTTTTCCATATGATTATATATATGCTTTAATTTCTACTAAGACACTTTAATGAATATGCTGTGGTGTGGATCTATCAATAAGACAAGGAATACCAAGGTGAGAAAAATTTCTCAACTTGTGAAGATTGGTACATTTTTAAATTTTTTTGTTTTTATTCATTCATTCATTTATTGATTTATTTGTTTTCATCCAAATGCCCATGCATATTTTTAAGTTACAAAATTTCCTTCCATACTCTCCTCCCACCCCTCTCCTCTCAGCAGCAAATAGTCAGGTTAGCATTGCACATACATATTTTGACAAATACGTTTATAGATTAGTAATTTTCGGTGTTAGTAATTAGGACTAAGGGAAAGAGATAATTTTTCAGAAGGCTGTTTATTTTTTTGCATGTGTGTTTTGTTTTATTTTGTTTTTCTTCGTCTGGATGGGGATAACACAATCCATAGCTGTTCTAATACAGTTGTGCTAACTCAAGTTTGTTCATCTCACAATGTTGCTGTTGATATGTACATTGTTCCCTTGGTTCTACTGCCTTCTCTCAGCATCATATCCTGTAAGTCATTCCATGCTTCTCTAGAATCTGATCATTTATGGTTTCTTACAGAATAATAGTATTCCATAGTATTCATGTACCATAGCTTGTTTAGACATGCCCCAATTGAAGGTCATCCCCCCAAATTCCAATTCTTCAGCACTTCAAAAAGAGCTGCTATGATTAATTTAGAACATGTGGTACTCTTTTATAATGGTAGCTCATTGTTATATTAATTTGAATTTCTCTAATCAATAATGCTTTGGAGAGTTTTTCTATATGATTATATATAGCTTTAATTTCTTCATTTGAAAACTATCAGTTCATTTTTTTGACCATTTTTCAATTAGGCAATGACTTGTGACCTTATAAACTTGAGGCAATTCTCTGTATATTTTAGAAATGAAAGATTGGTACATTGTATGAACACTTTAATTTTAGAGAGTTGCCTAGAACTGGAGAGGATAAGTAAATTGTTCAGGGTCACATGGTAGGTATAAAATTTGAGACTTTAAACTGGGCTTTGAGGTTAGTTCACTATCCACTGTTATATAGCTGCTTTTCATAATAAATATTGACTTTATAAACCAATAATAAAAGAAAGAAAATCCTGTCTTCAAAAACTTTACATTCAGTATGGAGCTTGGGTGTTGACTACAACATGTAAAAATATAACAACTCAATAAAGAAAAGAGGGCTTACACCTAGGGAGATTAGTAAGTACCACATCTAAGCTAAACTGTTCATCCTAGTATTCAAAGTCCTTCAAAAGCATTTTATAAATTAACTGTAAATTTTATCTTATTTTGAAAGATGCAAGCTTTCTTATCAAAAGCACCATTAAATATCATTTTGATATGCACACAAAATACTCAAAAGATGATGCAATACAATATCATGGCCCTCCATTTCATGCTGTTTGATTTTTAAAAGTACGTGTTTAATATGACTTTTCATGTCTGTTCCATTTACTGGTTTCTCCTTTTGAACTTCTTTATGTTCACTTATGTGGGGCCTTTTTGTTTTTTTGGATCCAACTTTGGCTAAATCTTTCTCACAGCACACTTCCTTTCCCCACAATTTATAAATAAAACATGAGAAAGAAATCGTCTAGTCTTATATATACCAAAGCCTGGGATTTTTGGGAACTTTTTTCAATCTGCTTCTTTGAATGGTCCCTGAGTTTGCAGAGGGGCAATATGAAAGGAAAAGTGAAGATGAAGCTATTTTTGGCATTGTGAGAATCATGTGAGATAATGGATGTGTGCCACTTTGCAAACCTTAAAGCACATATAAATTATTATCATTATTATTATAATTATATTACTATATTTTATGTGAATTATTATTATTAGACTCCATCTATCCGTCTGGTGATGACTTCATTCTATGCTTTCTTTCTTAGCTCTAGCAATATTTATAAGCAAAACAGGCAAAGGCTGGTAAATATATGTATACATAGTTTTTAAGCTTTATATTCATTATTGACACTTTCTTACATCTAGGGAATCAATAAATAACAAATTAAGCCCTGATTTCTGAACCAAAATTCCCGTTCTATAGAATTCAAAATTATCTTAGAGTTGGTTCCAGCACACACGTAACTTTCTACCTCCAATCAAATTTTTCTAGAAATAAAAAGTTAAAGCTTTATTTTTCTTTCCAGTTAATTATCTTCAATGACAAGTGGCAGTGCAAACTTTGAATTGTCTTCCCAAATCTGAATTGAGGTCCTTCCTTAGAGAAGATCTATATTGAACTCTTCATATAGTCCTTAACTCAGTTCAACTACCATATTGGTAAATATAAGAATCTTGTCAAGGAGATGACTCACTTGAATCTCATGTTGGTTAAGGGAAAAAAATCCATATTTCTGCAATATGCACCATAGTTAGTTAATATCCACTTTCTCCATAGTCAGTTATCATTTCTAGGAATCACATACTGGGGGAGGAAGATACTTTGTATCTTTACCTAGAGTTAAGTACCATTTTTTCAGGTTTTTTTTCAGTAATTTTCTCACAATTATTCTTATTTTATCCCTTTCAACTAGAAAAAAAAAAAACTGTCCATATATGAAAGTGACATTCTTTTTATATTAGTAAAAACTAAAGGAACTATTTTTTTCCAGAGAAGAGATAATATAGTGTATTCATGACAACAGTCTTCAGATAGTTGAAAGCATTTTTACAGTAAGAGGAATTAGAGATGGTTTACTTCACAACCAAAAGGGTGGTAATCACAAAGAAGAAATACAAACTTCCAGATGTCTAAAAGTGGAATTTGACTCTAAGGAAGACATGGATTCCCTATCACTAGAGACGTTTTAAAGGAATATCTGGATGACCATTCCTCAAATAAGCATTCTTATATTAAAATACTTAGGACTAGGGGCGGCTAGGTGGTGTAGTGGATAAAGCACCGGTCCTGGAGTCAGGAGTACCTGGGTTCAAATCTGGTCTCAGACATTTAATAATCACCTAGCTGTGTGGCCTTGGGCAAGCCACTTAATCCCGTTTGCCTTATAAAAACCTAAAAAAAATACTTAGGACTAGTTGATTTCAGAGATCTCAACAACTCTGACAATATTATTATATAGTCATATAATTTTGATCTTGGAATGGAACTCAGATGTCATTTAGTGAAGACTTTTCTGGAATCATGAATTTTTACTCAGGATATAGCTCTTGAGGTCTTATTAAATTCTAAAAGTTCGATCACTACTCTTAAGGAAGCAAAGTCTTACATAAGTGAAACCTTTTACATACTAATAAAACTATATTAACAAAATGAAAGAATATGTCACAGACAATATGTTGTTTAGTTCAGAGAGACAACAGAGAATCAGTTGATTTATCAATAGACATATTAAATGCTTATGAGATACAGAACCTGAGCAAATTAGGAGGATATTGATGTGAAAATAAAACAGACTCTAGCCTCAAAGGACTTTATATTATATTGGGAAGAGATAAGTTGAACACATACAAAATACATACGTACATACATACACAAAGTGTACATGTATATAATATATATATATATATCTTGCATTAAACTCACAAAAGTTATTTTATTAGCAATATTAGCAATAAATACATATTTCTGTTTATAATATATGTATGTAATAGGTATATATGTTTGTACCATGTTAATGCAAACATATAAGAAACATACAGAATATATATAAGATCATTTTAAGGGACAGGCACCAGATATTGGGGGATCAGCAAGAATTTCATGGAAGAAGTAGAAAATAACAATCCTGGAACACACTTTAAATATAATTTAGTCCAGACACATGATTTTCTCTCAGCTAACCAAGTAATAGAGCTATTATTTGACCTCAAATATTCTGATGTTAACTACAAGGGAATTTCTATTATAAACACTATGGGATACATTTTATATCATCCAGTCATTTCTGTTGTGCCTGAATCTTTGTAATCATACTTGTTTTTGATTGTTTGTTTCATTTTACTCTTTGACAAAGATATTGGAATAGTTTGTCATTTTCTTCTCCAGCTCATTTTACAGATGAGTAGGTGAGGCAAACAGGGTTAAGTGACTTATGTAGGTGCACATAACTAGTAAATGTCTGAGCCCAGATTTGATTCTAGGGGAAAAATGAATTTTCCAGACTCCTGGTCTGAGCTATTTAACTGACATGGTATAGATTTTCAGTCTCTATTCCACATAAAGAAAGAGGCACCTAGAAAAATTGGAGATAAAGAAGGTATACCAGTTTTTCTACAGTGGGCAATCAGTGGTAGGAGAAAGATGTCAGAGGCTCACACTACATTACAAAGTACAATATGTAAGTAAAATAAGATGGAGATTAGAATGCTACAAGTAAGGGAGAATTGTGTGATTTCTTAATGGGAGAGTCAATATAACTTTGTTAAGGAAGGTTATAATTACTCTGTAACTTGTAGAAATCAGAAATATGGAAAGGAATAAAAAGATATTTGAGCAAAAGGAACAGGGTAATCAAAGCATCAGAGTTGGGAAATCATAGAGATAACAGTATCAGTGAATCACAGATTGAGAGTTGTAAAAAACCTAAGAGGTTACTTAGTCCAAACTCTTAATTTTAAAATTGAGGAACCTAAGGACCAGAAAGACTCAACAATTTATTCAAGGTCACATATATGAAAAATTGGAGAACTGACATTTAAACCCAGATGGTATGACTCCAAAGATATTGTCTTTTCATTTGAAATACAGTATTTGGCAAGAAATATATAGATCAGTTTGGATAAATAACAGGGTAAGGAAAGGAAGAATTAGGCGAAAATATTAGACAAATAGATTAGATTAAAATGGCATAAAGCATGACTCCAAGTCTCAGAAAGTGAGATGTGTAAAGTTAATTAACAATATCTGTTTCAGGTTCAAAAGACATTTTTGAAGTGCATGCTATAGCATCAGGTTAAATTTCACAGGTCCCCAGAGCCCTATTCCTGCTGCTGCCAACCAGGACACAAAATTCTATCTGAGATGATAAAAGTGTTACTTACTAAATTTATGATATCAGAATGATATAGCAGACATCTGCTCTGAGAAAAACACATGGTTCCATATGGGAATCTCAGGAGTTAACACCTGCAATGAATATATTCAACTTTTGGCTTATCTATACTCCTCTGCTTCTCTTCCATGAAGATATTTATTACAAAATGTGTCCAAGGAGAAGGTAGATATCATAAAATGATTGATGGATTGAAAACTTATCTGTGATCTTTGGAAAGGGATCAAAGAACAAATCCATATAGGTGTTTTTCTTCATTTAAATTCTTCTTAAATGTAGTGTACAAGTCACTCCAGCTTCTTTGAGGATCTCCCTGTAGAACAAAAAAAGATTAAGAGCTTCTGTCAATTTATAAAAATGTCAAGGAATAATTCCCAAATGGATTTGATATGTGATGACAGCTAAATACACAACAGAGAGAGAAGTTTATCACCAAAGGATGTAACTCAACATGATGATTTTTTTGACCTATACCAACTCACATGAAGCATATACTGAAATGAGGACAAAAGTGTATTCTCCATTGGAGAAAGGAAGACACAAAATGAAAAAAAAGGCTTAAGTGTTTTTGGAATTTTTTTTATTTCATATTATTACAATAATTTTGTTGTAAGAGTAAACATAACCCCCCCCAAAAAAAGATGAGAAACCTCAAGAATAGTGAGAGAGAACAAAATGTACTTCAGTGTGTATTCAGATTCCAGTGTTGCTGTCTTTGCAATGAGTTGCTTCTTTATCAGTCCACCAAAGAAGTTGCTTCAATATTTTTACCACAGTTGCTATTACTATTTGTATTTCCCTCCCCCAATTCCCCCTTATCCCATCCCTTTCCTCTCATCTTTCTCTAGAGTAAGATAGATTTCTATACAATAGTAAATGTCCATGTTATTTCCTTTCTTAGCCATTTGTGATGACAGTGAAGGGTCACTCATTTCCCCTCACCTTCCCCCATTCCACTCCACTGTGAAAGCTTTTCCCTGACTCTTCACTTCCTTCCATTAACTGCATCTTTATCACTCATTGACTCCATCTTTTTATTATATTATACCATTACATTCAGCTCCTTCCTGTGCCATATCTATCTATCTATCTATCTATCTATCTATCTATCTATCTATCTATCTATCTATCTATGTGTGTGTGTGTGTGTTGTGTGTGTGTGTGTGTATACTCCTTCTAACTGCTCTTATAAATTAGAAAGTTCATATGAGTTATCAGTATCTTCTTCCCATGCAGTATCTTCTTCAACATCATTAAGTTCCTCATAATTAGTCCAAATAGCTTTCCAGAAGTGTTGGATGAGTTCACAGCTCCACCAACAGTGTAATAGTGTCCCAGATTTCCCACAACCCTTCCAACAATGATCATTATCCTTTATGGTCTTATTGGCCAGTCTGAGAGGTGTGAGGTAGTACCTCAGAGAAGCTTTAATTTGCATTTCTCTAATAATTAAAGATTTAGAGCAATTTTTCATATGGCTTTGGATTGCTTTGATCTCCTCATCTGTAAATTGCTTTTGCATATCCTTTGACCATTTGTCAATTGGGGAATGGCTTTTTGTTTTAAAAATATGATTCAGTTCTCTGTATATTTTAGAAATGAGTCCTTTGTCAGAATCATTAGTTGTAAAGATTGTTGCCCAATTTACTACATTTCTTTTGATATTGGTTACATTGGTTTTATCTGTGCAAAAGCTTTTTAATTTAATGTAATCAAAATCATATAATTGGTTTTTGGTGATGTTCTCCAACTCTTCCTTAGTCATAAACTGCTCCCCTTTCCATAGATCTGACAGGAAACTAGTCCGCGATCTTCTAATTTGCTTATAGTATTGTTTTTTATGTCTAAGTCCTATAACCATTTGGGACTTATCTTGGTAAAGGGTGTTAGGTGTTGGTCTAATCTAAGTTTCTTCCATATTAACTTCCAATTATCCCAGCAATTTTTATCAAAGAGGGAATTTTTATCCCAATGGCTGGAATCTTTGGGTTTATTGAACAGCAGATTACTATAATCATTTCCTACTTTTACACCTATTCTATTCCACTGGTCCACCACTCTATTTCTTAGCCAATACCAAACAGTTTTGATGATTGATGCTTTATAATATAATTTTAGATCAGGTAGGGCTAAGCCACCTTCTTTTGCACTTTTTTTCATTAAGCTCCTGGCAATTCTTGACTTTTTATTTCTCTATATGAATTTACTTACTATTTTTTCTAACTCATTAAAGTAATTTTTTGGAATTTTGATTGGTAGTGCACTAAACAGATAATTTAGTTTTGGTAGAATTGTAATTTTTATTATATTAGCCTCTACCTATCCATGAGCAGTTGATATTTGCCCAATTACTTAAATCTAATTTAATTTGTGTGAGAAGTGTTTTATAATTGTTTTCAAAAAGATTCTGAGTCTGTCTTGGCAAACTGACTCCCAAGTATTTTATATTGTCTGAGGTTACTTTGAATGGGATTTCTCTTTCTAGCTCTTCCTGCTGTATCTTGCTACATATATATATAGAAAAGTTGAGGATTTATGAGGGTTTAATTTTATAACCTGCAACTTTGCTAAAAATTGCTAATTGTTTCCAGTAGTTTTTTGGATGATTTATTGGGATTCTCTAGGTAGACCATCATGTCATCTGCAAAGAGTGAGAGTTTTGTCTCTTCCTTCCCAATTCTAGTTCCTTCAATTTCTTTTCTTCTCTAATTGCTGATGCTAACATTTCTAATACAATATTGAATAGTAGTGGTGATAATAGGTACCCTTGTTTCACCCCTGATCTTATTGGGAATGCCTCTAGCCTATCCCCATTGAATTTAGTGATTGTTGATGGTTTCAGATAGACACTGCTAATTATTTTAAGGAACATTCCATTTATTCCTACACTGTCTAATGTTTTAATAGGAATGGATGCTGTATTTTGTCAAAAGCTTTTTCAGCATCTATTGATATGATCATATGATTTCTGATAGATTTGTTGTTGTTGATATAATCGAGTATACTAACAGTTTTCCTAATATTGAACCAACCCTGCATTCCTGGAACAAATCCTACTTGATCATAATGTATTATCGTAGTGATAACTTGTAATCATTTTGCTAAGATTTTATTTAAGGTTTTTGCATCTATATTCATCAGGGAAATAGGTCTATAATTTTCTTTCTCTGTTTTAACTCTTCCTG
This sequence comes from Macrotis lagotis, assembly GCF_037893015.1. Classification (NCBI taxonomy): domain Eukaryota; kingdom Metazoa; phylum Chordata; class Mammalia; order Peramelemorphia; family Peramelidae; genus Macrotis; species Macrotis lagotis. The sequence goes on along the minus strand of NC_133666.1, from coordinate 607,658,041 downwards.
GTTTAGGTAACAGCACCATATTAGTTTTATAGAAAGAGTTAGGCAGAGTTCCATCTTTCCCTATTTTTCCAAAGAGTTTATATAGAATTGGAACCAATTGTTCCTTAAATGTTTGGTAGAATTCACTTGTGAATCCATCAGGCCCTGGAGATTTTTTCTTAGGGAGTTCAAGGATGGCTTGTTGAATTTCTTTTTCTGAGATAGGGTTGTTTAGGTATTTAATCTCTTCTTCATTTAACCTGGGAAACTTATATTTTTGTAAATATTCATCCATTTAACTTAGATTATCAAATTTATTGGCATAGAGTTGGGCAAAATAATTTCAAATTATTACTGATTCTCTTAATGTTGTATATTTGCACTTCCAATTAATTTTTCCCTTCCCTTATTGTCTTTTTTTCTTCTTGGAAAATTATTGAAAAGCTCTATCATTTCTGAATTTATGACATTAAGAATCTGTGCATGAAGACTAGAATGTAGTAAAAAAAATAATGCCTTGGATCAGTTGGCAGAGCAGATTGTGAGTTCACTTATTCAACCATAGCATTGTATAGAATCATAAATCCTCCAAGTTGGAAGAGACTTGAACAGTCATCTAATTCAAACTCTTCCTGAACTAGTATCCCTTTTATAATCTTCCTGACAAATAGAATTTACTTGAAAACCTCTAATAGCAAGCCCATTCTACTTTGGAAAGCTCTGAAAGTTCAGATGATTCTTCAAAGAATTAAAAGAGTAGTTAGGTAATCCAGTGAGTACTTGGTCTGGAGTCATGAATATCTAAGTTGAAATACAACCTAAGAGAGTGACTATCTGTGTGACCCCAGAAGAGCCAATTCATCTTGTCTTCCTCAGTTTCTTTGACCTTATAATGGGCATAATCATATCTCTGACTTTCTGGGTTTTTTTGTAAGGCGATCAAAGACTTAATAGATTCTGATTTCCATTCCTTACTTTATCATGACCATAAATCTAACTCTCTGCCCCTCTGGGAGCATTCTTTCTATTTCTACCCTCTCAGGTCAAGTAGAAAATGTTCAGTCTTCTCAATTATATTACAGTTCAATAAATATTTCAATGTAACCACAGTATTCTCTGTAATTTTATTCGTCTCTAGGTCCTTCATTCCATCCTGTTTCCTGGAACATAAACACTTTTATTAGTTATCTCTGGAAGAACACAATTACTATCTTTTGGAAATATGAGATCCGGGATGTGAATTTACCAATTTTAATTTATCAAATTTTTAAAAATTTAAATTTAAATTAAATTTAAATTTAAATTAAATTTAAAAATATTAAAAAAACTAGGTACTTGCAGGGCCAAAAATAATAACACAATAAAATACAGCTTTATAGTTGATATACATCAACAGTAAAATCTTAGCTAAGATAAGCATTATTATACTGATTTTATTAATGACACAACATAGACTCAGAGGTGGTGAGTTGTGCCAAAGACATTAACAACCTATGTGACTAGACAAATACTAAACCATGCTAAATCTCATTTTCTTCTTCAGTAAGATTATAATTCTTACAGTGATTTCTTGTAGGGAAGATGTTTTGCAAAGCTTCAGGTTCTATTAAAAGTTAAATTATTACTTCCAGGGCAAGAGTCAAGATGGTAGAGAACAGAAATCATGCACTTCAATCCTACCAACATCAACCTTCAAACAATTTTAAACTAATGTTTTAAACTGAATTCCAAAGTGGCAGAGTCCACAAAAGGATAGAGTGAGACATTTTTTTTCCAGCTCAAGACAACATAAAAAGTCAGAAAGAGAGATTTGTAACAGGGAAGTAGAATGACCAGAGCCTATATGGATGAAATGGTGGGATGAAGCAATGGTGACAGAAGCAACAATGCTTTGGGAATTTTCAAACCAAAGGATATAAGGAGACCTGTCAAGTAACCCAACAAAGATTACAGTGTATTTCTGTGCTAATACTAGAAGCAGTATCATTCACTGACACCTCTATTGCTTATACCCACTCTAGGGACATAGTTCAATGGAAGAGAGGAGCACTTTTGATCAGTGTCAGAAGTTCTGAGGAAGAGTATTGTTAATCACTTTAAGGGAAGTGGGTACTTCCTGGGTAAGAACCATAGCACAGCCCAGGAGAACAATGACCTTACCTCTCCCTAGATAATAATACTTTGAAAGTTCCAAAACTTCAAAACCCTCAGAATTAGCTTTGAAAACATTGGTCTAAAGAACCCTGAAACTTGAAATAGAACCCTTCCTCATAAAGGAAACAGAGACCAATATTTTCCTGAAGTTCCAAATCAAGAAATAAGAGTGGGGAAAATGGGTAAACGACAAAAATAACTACCATAAAAGTACTACAGTGACAGATAAAATAATAACAAAAATTTAGAAAAAGTCAATAAAGTCAAAATAGCTATAAAGGAGAAAAGAAAAAAGTGAGCTGGGCACAAATCTAACAAGAATCCTTAGAAAAGTCAAAAAACGTTTCCAATATCAAATAAAAAGTGGGAGAGAGAAAAATTAGGTAAAAATATCAAAGCAAAGGAAGAAAATTATGAAAAGACAATTAACAGCTAGGTAAATGAGGAACAAAAATTACTGATGAAAATAACTCCCTAAAAAACAGAATTTTCCAAATGTAAAAAGATATTGATGATGTTGATGTTTGAGTTCTTGAAGAAGATCATGACATTATATCATGTGCCATGACAAGTACATGAATAGGATTTGAGTGAGGGAAGTGCTGTGCTGTCACCAGTCTCATTTTCTCCTCCAGAACCATCTGTGTTCAATGGCCAGATGTGAATCAAGATGATTGAAGGTAGCCCTGGATGTAGGCAATCAGGTTAAGTGACTTATCAAGGTCATACAACTAGCGTTAAGTATCTGAGACTGGATTCCTGACTCCAAGTCCAGTGCTCCATCCACTATGCCACTTAGTGGTCCTATAAAAATAAAGAGGGGGGAAAAAACTGACAAAATAAAATTATTACATAAAATTAGAATTGGGTAAGTGGAAGCAAGTGACTCAATGCAACATCAAAAATGAACAAAAAAGTCAAAAAGCAGAAGAAAATAGCAATCATTCATCAGAAAGACAACTAACCTGGGAAATAGATTAAGGAGGAATAATTTAAGAATTATTGGATTACCTGAAAACCAAGATCAAACAAAAGTCTTGAAATTCTATCAATAGTTGTATTATTTTAATTCTAAGTTTTCAGATAGTGTTTTACATCAAAGGAATGTTGTTGCATTTTTATACAAATATGGTGTCAGGAGAATGATAAGAAGGAATTGAGAATGTTGGATGGAAAACCTATGACAAATTTTTAGCAGTATATACACAAGGGCTACTAATACTGGATGTCCTTGGATGAGCCTTGATCTGCCAACTATAAGTGAGTTCACACATAAGTGATATCATATAATATTAAGTCCAGCAGACTGGTTCTCAATCCTCATACTTCTTGAACTCTCTACATTATGTGACACTTGAGAATTCAATCCTCTGTATGCTCTGTTCCTTCTGGTTTTCCTTTTGTGCCATGATTACGTCTTACTCTCCTTCTATGGATCATTTTTCTAGGCTAGATCTGACAGTTCAATTATATGCTAATAGATTAAAGTAAAGTGCAATAAAGTCATCTTTAGTGATATACTTTACCCAAAGTCACTTTAACCTGTCAATATTTGATTTGGGAGTCAGATCTCTTGATTACAACCAAAGATTTGAAATCTTGTCACTGTATTGTCTCAGTTTAATTGGGTTAAAGTAATTTTTCTGCCACTTGACTTTCATGAATTAAAAACAATTCTTATCTTAAGATTATAAAGTCATTAGAGAACATTTCAAAGTTGAAATGTGAAATAGACAAGTTTGAAGGAAAGCAGGGTTTAAAGGAAGAAATTATAACTGTGTTTGGAAACTTCATTTTCCAAAATTTTATAATGCTTACCAGAGAATCAAATAAAGTTGAGGATCAAATGCAGCAAGGAATTTGAAAGTGTGATGGAAAAAGCTTTACTAATTAGGGATTTAAAAATATAGTTAATTTACTGGCCTCCTCTATCTGAGCAGTCCTTAAGAAAAGTCCTATTTTCCTTATCTTTACTCCTTGATAGACCAGTTCAACTTTATATGATTGCTTCTATTGAAACACATTCCCCTGGATTTTATAACTAATCTTGAACTATAAGTCTCTGACTTGGGATATTCTGGACATTCACTGCCTTTATACCTATTCACATGCTACCAAATGGAGATACAAAGAAAAATCATGAAATCATGAAGACTTGGGTTACTACAAATTTCTTTTGAATAATTTCAACTGGGCCCACATTGTGGCAAGATGTTTTCTATCTCCCAATCAACTTACAGTGGAATTTTCCAAACTTTTCACATTTCCTCCAAACTCCAATGGCTCACCGTTCCTGATCCTCCTGGATGACATCATTGCATCAAATTTCAAAGAAAAAATTAAAGTATTTCACTAAGAATTTTTTTTTCTCATCAATTCACGTAACTCATGTGCTTTTACCTCTTTCACTCCTGTCTCACATAACAAGGTAGTCATTTTATTTTTTCTACATGCACAAGAAATTCATAACCATCAGTCTTCACCAGTAGATTTTTCCCTTTTGTTATCTCCTCTTTATTACTTTTACTTTTTTACTTTTACTTATTTACTTATCTTTATTCTCTTCCTGGTATTACTACCAGCCAATATTGTTATATCTTACCCATCCTCAAAACATCACTATTTAATCCTTTCATCACTACTAGATATCATCTCCAAACTCCCCTACCTTTTGTGATGAAACTATTTGAAAAAAGCTATCAACAATTGAATGCTGCATTACTTTTCTTTCTGTTTCTTAATTCTTTCTTCTCTGACTTCTGACTTCATCATTCAACTAAAAGTGCTCTCTCCAATGTTATGAATAATTTCTTTTATGGTCAAATTTAATGATCTTTTCTCATTCTTCATCCTTCTTGATTTCTCTGAAATTTTTAGGTTTTTGTGACATCATTCTCTCCTGATTATTCTTGTGTATAACTGTCTACTCCTTTTTAATTTGTTTTCTTGAATTTTTAAGTCATTTTTATTAATGATAGTCTTACAAGTCTCCATCATAGGTTTTTTCTCTTCTCCTTCTATACCATTTTGCTTGGTGATATCCATTCCCTTGGATTCACTAATAATCTACATTTTGTTGATTCTCAGATCTGGTTATCCAGTCCTAACCTCTCTGCTGATCTCCAATCTCATATCTCCAACTGTCTCTTGGATATTTCAAATTGGATATCCTTTAATCATATTAAACTCCATCTCCTAAGATGAACTTATTAAAGATTCCATTCCTCTAGTGCTGCCACCACCTTTATACAAACCCTCATCCTCTCATATGATCTATTGAAATAACCTTTTGGTTTTTCTCATTGCCTCTTGTAGAGATTAGAGGGGCCTTCCTGGGCCCTTCCAAGATTCTCAGTTTGAAGAAGATATCACAGGAATTATTTCCCATCTGTCTTTTTTTCTGGAGTTCATGATTTCCAGAAACTAATCCTTCCACAAAATTAAATCAATACTAAAACTCACTACTTCTTAGCACCTTCTTTCTGACTGGAGTTTGTAGAGGGTGGACATTTTTTAGAGCTCCTACTACATCTTCTACTGAAGGAGGGCGCCTAGAAAATTCATTACCTTACTTCTTAGAGACTATTATTCTATACTTTATGATCTCTAACCTTTCATTCTGAAAGAAATAATCATCTCATAAACTTTCACTTCCTTGGATCATTTTTCTGACTGCAGGACTTCTTCATAACCTTTGCTTCTTTTTAAACATTTTTTAATGTATTGTCTTCTTCATTTGATGGTAAGCTATTTGAAGTCAGGAATCATCTTATGCTTTTCTTTACATCCTTACCACTGCATAGGGTCTGAGAATAGTAGGCACTTAATAACGTTTTATTGAATCTAACTCTGATTTCCTTGACTCAAATACTTCCAATTTTCCTTCTCAGTCTCCAGACCCAGCTATCAAAATGACTATGACTAACCATGGCACTGGTTATTCAATAACTTTAGTAGCTCCCCATTTCCTCCAATATATAATTAAAAAATCCTCAGTATTTTAAAGTCCTTTATAATTTGTTCCCCTCTTATCTTTCCTATCTTTTACACTCCCTATGGACTCTAACTCTGTTATTCAGGGCCACTTGCTCTTTCTCATATAAGATGCTCCATCTCCTGACTCATTGTCCACTCTGGTTGAATTCTATTCCGCATCTCCATCTCCTGATTTCTCTGACTCCCTTCAAGTCTTAATTAAGACTCCACATTCAGCAAGGCACCTTTCCTTAATGCTACTGCTTCCCCTCTATTGATTATAGTCAATTTAGGGGTAGCTAGGTGCACAGTGGATAGAGCATTAGCCCTGGAGTCAGGAGGACCTGAGTTCAAATCCGACCTCAGACACTTAATAAATACCTAGCTATGTGACCTTGGTCAAGTCACTTGACCCCATTGCTTTGCAAAAAGCAAATAAAATGGAAAAAAAAGATTATATTCAATTTATACCTGTATATAAATTTTATGAGCAAGATGCTTTCATATTATCTCCTATTAGACCATGAGTTCCTTTAGAGGAGGGGATGTATTTTGCTTTTATTTGTATTGCCTGAGTTTAGCACAATCTTTGTTTCCTTTGCTCAGAAACTTCTTATTGACTTGGTGTAACCAGGATGAAAACTAATAGGACACTCTCAGATAATTGGAGCTCAGGAATAAAGAGGCCATGATCTTTCTACTCTCCTTTTGTCTCCCTCTATCTATCTCTGGCTGGGTCTCTTATGCTTTATACTTTAAGATGCAAAAGAAAAAGTTAAACATTAACCTTTCCTCCATCTACTTAAAAAGATGAGTATAGTTCATTTGAAACTTCAGGAATCTGCCACCTAGCGGAGAGAATACTGGATGGAACTACCCATAGAAAAGTGGAAAGAATATTCAAGCAAAAGAGGATAAAGAAAAAACTAGACAAACAATCTTTTCTCAACCTGGGTCCTGCAGGTAGGACATTCAGATACCTATCAACTACCTAAATTCCCCAATCCCATCTCATAAAGCACAGTACAGCTCCTATAATTGTCATCTATGAAATATCTACTAGAGCATGATTGTCTCCTTGACTTTTTCTTATCTCTCTATAATTACTTTTAGTGAAATCCTCAGGTTTCATGGATTTAATTGCAATATTTATGCAGATGGCTTCCAAATCTATATATTCAGGTTATATTCTCCTCTTAATTTCAATTCCTATACTCCCAACTGGCTGCCAAAAATCTTCAACTAAGTGTCCCATATGCATTTCAAACCCAATCTGTCCAGAACATGGCTCGTTAATATTTCCAAACTATAGCTAATTACTATTTAGTCTTCCTTTTTTTCAATTTCCCTATAGAATCTATTCTATAATATCTCTCATGATTATGCTTCTTTTCTCCTCCACAAAGGTAACACCTTAGTTCAGGTACTAGTTAATTCTCTGAACTTTTTAATAGCCTCCTAGTAGTCTCCTTAACTCATTTTTCTTCTTTCCAATCTCTATATAACTGTTAAAATAGTCACTACAAAGCACTTGGATCATACCATTTCTCTTCTCAAGAAACTTCAATAGTTCACCTGTTCCTAGATCAAATGCAAATTCTTCCTTTTGACTTGTCAAATCCTTCATAATCTGACCTTCCACCAAATTTTCTGTGCAATTTACATATTTATTCTTTATGCATTCTACATTCCATGTCAAATAAACATATTTTTATTACCCAAAGTTAATATTAAATCTTTTATTTCCTTCTCAGTGTACCTGGTTTGAAGATGGGTGAAGTATGAGAATATTTTCTGGCAGTAAGAAATTGTCCAGGACCTAGTCAGAGAATGAAGATAAGCAAGAAAGAAGAGATAAAAGGAGGGAAAAATCTGCTGGTAGAGATGAATGGCTCTGAATCACTTGTGCATGTAGAACAAAATGAAGTGAGTCCTGAGAGGATAATGCTCAAATTACCTGCTTCACTTGTTAACTTTGAAGATCAGAATGCATAATTTATGTAACATGCTTATAAACCAAGAGGTTTTCTAGAAATGTTGATTATTATTAGATCATGGCACCAGTTGAAGGAGAATATAAAGGGCTATGTTATCAGGTAATGGAGAAATCACAACTAGCAAGTGTCACTTTAGGTCAGGTAAATTGACAACTATTTCCTAAAGAAACTGCTGTAATAACAAAATGCTTGCTGCTTCCCAAGGACCAAAAGGGAAAAGGAGTTCTGTGTTAAGATGAAAACAAAGTGAGAGGGCCTCTTTAAAGTTCTCAAGTGTTCTCAACTTGTGGTAGTGAATGAGTAAACAGTTTGGGGCCAGATTAATTCTTATAGTAAGCACCCTGAATAATTACACGCAAAAAGAATCAACATTATCTATTAAAATTAGAAAAATAGAATATAAGCTTTTGTTTAACTACATTCATTCCCCACCCACTAAATGGGAATGGGGATAACAGAGGAAGAGAAACTAATTTCAGAAAAAGTGCTTTCTTTCCTTGCTCTCATCCAGTTTTCTTCTGGGAGAAGAATAGGATCATGAAATGAATGTTGTAGGGTTTCAATAGGCTTAAAAAGCCACATAGTTCATCCCCCTCCTTTACTGAATGAGTTAATTGAGACCCAGAGAAATTAAAGAATTTGTTTGAAATAACCATGGTAGTAAATGACAGTTATGGGGACTTATATCCATGTTTTCCTATTCCAATCCTATCTTCTTTGTACTGTGAGTAGAAGAGCCTTGTGCCAGGGAATAGAATGCTGGATTTGGATTCAGTAAAATCTGTGTTCAAATTTTGTCTCTGATGGTAACTAATTGTTGGAGGCTCAGATGAAGAATTTCAGGAATTTCAAAGCTCCATATCAATATTATTTTATACAAGTTTTACTCCTTCCTCCCAACCATAAGAGAAGTACCTATTTAAAAGTAGGAACTATTTAATTTTTATTTTTCTATCCAAACATCCAGTAGGCACTTAAAAATGATTGTTAATGCTAACCTGATTGTTCCCTGCTGAGGGGAAGGGGGTGACAAGGGAGGGTGGAAGGAAATTTTGTAATTTTGAAAATAATCATGTTCAAATGGATGAAAATAAATAAATAAATTTTTAAAAAATGATTGTTGATTTTAATCTAAAGCAATTCTTCCTATTTGAACATGTTTTGAAACAGATATCATGTAATGGAAAGGAGATTGAAAGAAAGCAACAAAATAAATAAATAATCATTTAAGATTTAAGATAAAAGCAATCATTTAAGAAGGCTAAGTCATTAGGAAGAAAAGATAACTTCTTTGATCCCTTTTATCACTTAAGATTCATGGAGATGAATACTCTGTGTCAGAGTATGGTGACAATGGTCTCCCAGACATTGAGACTCCTAGGATTTCAGGTACTTTGGTCACTTCAGGAGTTTCTGGGGTTTTTTAATTTTGAAAGAAACTATGGACAAGTCCAACCATTCCTCAAGAAGGAAAAGATTCTGAGAATTCTTTTCTTTAGCTTTTTCATCTTCCCTCCCATGAGGGATTCATGTTCCAATCTTCAGCTTGCTATGCTAGACACTTTGAATAATTTTCCCTTGGTGAATTCTGAAACTCTCTCTTGGTGGCTTGCCTTATTCCCAATGAAGGAACTGTACTGTCTAATATATATTTTCACTTGGTATGGTACAACTATGTATTCTCATATGCACATGTCCTCTACTTTTTTGTATGAATCAGAAAAAATGGGTTTTTTGGTACTATATGGTCATTATGGAATTGGTTTTAATGGGAAAGTAATAATAATGTACTAATGGGTTTTTTTTCCTTCATTTTCGAAGAAGACCACAGCATTAGGCAGGTGATGCCATGGCAAGCATGTGAATTGGATTTGAGTGAGGGAGTACTGTGCTAAGTCACCAGCCTCACTTTCCCCTCCAGAGTCATCTTTTAAAGAAATAGATAAAATTCTAAACTGATACTCCATGTCTGGGGAGAGCACAATGGCACCTTTTGGCTCTCACTTCCATTTCCACCTCCTGGGAAGAATGAAAGTCTCCTTTAAAGAAAGGGGGGAAGGAGATAAGAGAGGTCTACTCTGTCTCTCTTCAAGAGACATAATCCCTACATAAACTAACCCTCATTACATATAAAACAGCAGCATATGAGATGAATAAAAAAAAGAGTGAAGACACCAAAGGGTACTTATTAAAGGTTTTTCATTAAAGATGGGATCTTAGGTGAGGTGGAAGGAGTGTAAGGTTAAAAAAAAGAAAAAAGGTAGAAGAGACTCAGATTAGGAGAGACTATGAATTCAAAATAAGAATTTTATATTTAATGCTGGAGGTTTTGAGTCCCTACAGTTTGTTGTTTAAGGAGGTGAAATGTTTTGGATCTGAGCTTTAGATGTGTCACTGAATGTGGAAAGAATAACAAGGAGAAGGTCTAGTGGCAAGATGACCCCCCAGCAGGTTATTTCAGTAATCTAAAAGAGAAGATGAGGGCCTGTACCAAGGTGGTTGTAGTATTGGAGGTAAAAAAAGAGTTGTAGGGGTGGCTAGGTGGCATAGTGGATAAAGCACCGGCCCTGGAGTCAGGAGTACCTGGGTTCAGATCCGGTCTCAGACACTTAATAATTACCTAGCTGTGTGACTTTGGGCAAGCCACTTAACCACGTTTGCCTTGCAAAAACCTAAAAAAAAAAGTTGTAGGAGAATTTTTACAAAGGTGAAATTTACAGAGCTTGGTAATTGATTGGTTATGGATTGAGAGACTCTTGAGTTACAAACCTTAAGCACTGGAAGGACAGTGATTTCTTTAAAAGCAATAGGGGGTGCAGCTAGAAGATGGAGTAAATAGAGAATTGGCACTGTAGTCAGGAGGACCTGGGTTCAAATGAATAATTACCGAGATGTGTAACCTTGGACAAGTCACTTAACCCCATTGCTTTGCAAAGAAAGATAAAATCAAAATAAAGCCAAAAGTAATAGGGAAAGTTTAGAAGAGAGGTGAATTGGAGAAATAAAGTTTTGGGGGATTTAAGATGTCCACTAGACAACCAAGTTGTGATTTCTAATAGGCAGTTGAAAATTGAAGATTGCAGGTGTCAGGAGAGAATATGCAACTGCATAAATACATTTGATAGTCATGATCATTGAAGCAATTTATGAATTTATAGAGGATTCCTAAGAGAAATAGCACAGCACATAGAGAAAATAGAAAAGGCCCTAGGACAGAATCCTATGGAACACCCACAGTTAGCAGTTGTGAATCAGATGGAGAAATAGAAAAGGACACTGAGGAATGGTGTCCTAGAAACTTAGAGAGAAGAGACTATCAAAGAGAAGATCATTGTAAATGATAGTAGTAGGGGAGGAAAAGAGGAAGAAGAAAGAGGAGGAGGAGGGTAAAGGAGGAGAAGAATAGAGAGAAGTAAAAGTAGAAGGAGAAAAAGAATGAAGGGAAGGAGTAGAAGAGGAAAAGGAAGAGGAGAAAGGGGGAAGAGCACAGGAAGTTTTTCTATTGAATCTAAAAAATTCATTTAGTGCATGCTGTAGGAAATTTGCTTCTTTTTTAGGCATGAGATAAAGAAAAATGCATTCAAATAATGTTCACTCATTTTTGAAGGAAAAAATCAATTTAATTTGGTTCAATTAAATTTATTTCTGTTCAATACATTTTTATTAAATGTCACTTATGCAGAAAGCACAATGCTAAGCTCTAGAGAAGATAATGTATTTTAAATAAGCTAACATTTTAACCCTTTTAATAATTATTACCTAATTGAGAAATAAAACACATTTACAAGATAAATACATGTGTTCAATTCCGACAATGTGCCAGGTTGTATTTTACAAATATAATTTCTTTTGATTCCACAATAACCAGTGCAGTAAGCATTATTTTAATGCCATTTTACAGTTGAAAAACTGGGGCAGAATAACTTGCTTGGGGTCACAATTACTAGTAAGCTACTGAGGACACATTTGAACACAGGTGTCCTTGACTGCATGTTATGCATATTTTATCTATCTATCTATCTAGTTTCCTCAAGTAACAGACTGAAATTTTCATTTTTCTTGTCCACTAGTACATTCAGGAGATGATTTTTTCTCCATCCCCACCAACAGCACCACCATCACTGACACCAACATCATCACCATTCTAAACTTTTGGAAATCTTTTCCTAAAATAGCTCTGAGTCAATTTGAATATTCTCAACTTGTTACCCATAGGTTTGGTAAAGGGAAAATTCTGTGGGGATGAACTGGGAAGAAAGCATGGGTTCATGACTTGAGTGGGAAAAGCCTTTCCCAAGCTCTCTGTGAAAGACAAAGAAAATATCTCTGACTCACCAGCAATCTAAGTAGGAGGTAGATTGGGAGACCAACTTATAAAAGGTTAAGATTCAAAAAGGCGGGGGGGAGGAGTTGAACTTGAAGCTGCTATTGCTCTTCTGAAAAATTAATGGTCACAAGTGAGATGTTAGTGAAGTCCTTAAGAGTTAAAATATGCTTCACATGTAATTAAAAACCATGAATTTTTAATATGGTGGAGTCAACAATGTCTGATACTTGAAAGGAATAACTCTGGGGATCACTGATTAAAAATCTCATATTTCTCCTCCTCTGCTTATCTGAGCAGATTCAGAAGAAGAAAGGGATTGAAGGAAGATAGGGCCATTGTGGGGAAAGTTTGGGAATCAACTGGTTGGTCCTTTGGTTTTAATTTCATTTAACTGCAAAATGTGAGAGTTAAAATATCTGATCAAAGTCCTATTCATTAGTCCTTGCAGAGCAAGTTGGTAGGGTTGCTGGGGTGAAGCTTTGACTACTTTACAGAGAGGGATTAAGTAGGGGATTTGGGGCAAAGCAGTTAGATTTGGGCAAAGGCTTGAATAGGGTAAGCAAGCGTGGCCATGATCAGAATAGTATGTTATGTATATTTGTTAAAATAAAACTACATATATAAATAAAATAAAACTAGTCATAGTTTTGTTTGCTCTATTTAGCCAATTAGTAGTCTTCACTTACTTTTCTTTGGGGGTCTATTTAATAGAATTCATTTCTTAGATATTGAGGGAACTTCATGTAACTCACTGTTTTATTTAAAGAGTAATTTGTAGGGAAAACTGCAATTTTACAGTAAGCTACTGGAAAATAGTAAATTTATCTCTTCTTAACTTCTTCCTCATCAGGCATTGCTTCCCTAGGTAACTTCCTGTTCTTTTTATATTTTGTTTATTTTACTTATAGGCTAATTTTCCTAATGAATATTGATGGAAAATATTAGCAAATATTAGCAAAGTGATTACAGAAATTTATCACCAGATAAATACACTATGACTAGGTGGTATTCAGACCAGGAAGGCAAGGCTAGTTCAATATCAGAAAAACAGCCAGTATAATTGCCCATATAAATAGAAAATTATCAGAAATCTTATGATTATCTCAATAGATGTGGAAATCATTTTTTTGGCAAAAAAATATCTTTTATATGAAATTTCTTAGGCTATTCTACCTCCCCTTTCCTTTCTCCCAGTACATTTACTTTTCACCCATTGACTCCATCTTTAAAATATATTATACCTTCAAATTTGGCTCTCTCTTGTGTCTTGACTATAAATGCTCCTTCTGACTGCTCTAATAAATGAGAAGGTTCATATGAGTCAAGTTATCAGTATCATCTTCCCATGCAGGAATACATGCAGTTCATCATCCTTAAATCCCTCATGATTTACCTGTTTCGTCTACTCTCTATGCTTCACCTATGTCCTGTACTTTTTTTTTGGATTTTTCAAGGCAATGGGGTTATGTGGCTTGCCCAAGGCCACACAGCTAGGTAATTATTAAGTATCTGAGGCCAGATTTGAACACAGGTACTCCTGACTCCAGGGCCGGTGCTCTATCCACTGTGCCACCTAGCTATCCCCTTGATAATTATTAAGTGTCTGAGGCCGGATTTCAACTCAGGTACCCCTGACTCCAAGTCTAGTGCTCTATCCACTGTGCCACCTAGTCGAGCCCTGCATCCTGTACTTGAAGATAAAACTTTCTGTTCAACTCTGGTCATTTCAATAGGAACATTAGAAATTCCCCTGTTTCATTGAAAGTCAGTCTTTTCCCTTGGAAGAGGATGTTCAGTTTTGCTGGGTAGTTGGTTTTCAGTTGCATTCCAAGCTCTTTTGCCTTCCAGAATATTATATTACAAGTCCTAGGAGCTCTTCATGTAGTTGCTGCTAAGTCTTGTGTGATCCTGACTGCAGTTCCACGATATTTGAATTGTGTTCTTCTGGCTGCTTATAATATTTTCTCTTTGACCTGGGAGTTCTGGATCTTGGCTATAATATACCAAGGGTTTTTTTTTATTTTTGGATCTCTTTCTAGGGGATTAAGGTGGATTCTCTCAATTTCTATTTTGTCCTCTTCTAGGATATCAGGGCAAATTTCCTGCAGGAATTCTTTAAAAATGAGATTAAGGCTCTTTTCCTGATCATGAATGTCAGGTATCCCAATAATTTTTTGATTATCTTTCTTGGATTTGTTTTCCAGATCATTTGTTTTTAAAATGAGATGTTTCACATTTTCTTCTAGTTTTTCATTCTTTTGGTGTTGAAGTATTGTATCTTGATTTCTTGTAAAGTCATCAGCTTCCTTTAAATCCATTCTCCATCTGAAGGATTTATTTTCCTCAGAGAGCTTTCTTATCTCACTTTCCATCTGACCAATTCTGTATTTAAAACATTCTTCTCCTCAATAACTTTTTGAACTGTTTTATCCATTTGACCTAAGTTGGTTTTTACAGTGTTATTTTCTTCAACATTTTTTGGATATCCTTGATTAAGTTGCTGATTTCATTTTCATGTGTTTTCCTGAAACTCTCTCATTTCTTTTCCTAATTTTTCTTCTATCTCCCTTGCTTGATTTTCAAAATCTTTTTTGAGCTCTGTCATAGACTGAGTCCAGCTTCTATTTTTTTTTCTTGGAGTCTTTAGATGCAGAAACCTGTACTTCATCATCTTCAGATTAAGTATTTTGATCCTCCTTGGGATCATACACAAAATATTTATCAATAGTCAGGTTCCTTTTTTTTTTCCTGTTTACTGATTTCCCCATCCTGTGCCTGGTTTTGGGCTGCTTCCTGAACTTTTGAGTTTTATTGGGAGAGGCCCACAAGGACCTCAGCGTGTGAGGCTCTGACTTTTCTCCTTGTCTGAGAATGACCACAAGTGCAGCCCTCTGCCACAGGGCTCTTCTATGGGGGGCCTAGACTGGGATCAGGATCTAAACATGGTCAGAGACCCAGAGTCCTGTTCCAGGGACAGAGGACAAACCTTAGAAGTTTCCCTCCACTCCCTTACCTTCAATGAACTGAGCACTCAGGGTCCAACTAACTAGAGCTCTGGCTTGCTGGCTCTACTGGCCTGCTTCTGTTTCCTGGATCTGGGTTGATGGCTGCTCTGATTGCCATGGTCATGCTAAATGCACTGAGTGCCATGACCACGTTCAGGGCCTGGGCTTCAAGCTTTTTCTGGTAGAGGTCTCCTTGCTGATCTTCCAAGGTGTGCTTAGTTCTCCATGGGGCACAGGTCAGTAAACTGCTTCTGCTTCCAGGAGCCAATGTTCCCAGGCACCCTGGTACTGTTTCCGGGAGGCTGAAGTTTCTTCACTCTGGCAGGGATTTACCCTCTAACCACATGGAACAGAGTTTTCTTACTATTTTCCAGGTTACCTTGGACTGGAGTATTGCCTCACTGGATTTTTCTGTGGGTTCTGTCTCTCAGAAATTTAGAGTCATAATTTTAAGATTTTTGAAATATTTTAGAGAGAGTACCTAGGAGAAGCTCTTCTCCTGCTGCCATCTTGGCTCTGCCCTGTGGAAAACATTTTTAATGGAACCCATTGCTACTGAAAATACTAGTGAGCATAGTAATAAATGGAGTTTTCCTTAACATGACAAGTAATATCTATTCAAAGCTATCATCAAGAATAATATGTAAAATAGATAAGCTAAAATCATTCCCAGTAATCTTAGAGTTGAAACAAGGATATTCATTAGTATCACTATTATTCAATATTGAACTAGAAAAGTTAACTTCAGCAATGAGCGATGAAAAAGAAATTGAAGTAATTAGAATAGTCAATGAGGAAACAAAATACTCTGCAAATGATAAAATGGAAAACTTAGAGATTCTAGAAAACAGCTAAAAAGTTATTGAAATAATTATGAACTTTAGCAAAGTTGTAGGATATAAAATAAACCCACACAAATCATCAGCATTTCTATAAGAAAACAATGAGCTAGGAAGAAAAAAACATAAGAGAATGTTTTAAAAAGTGAAGATAGTCTTCATTCAGATGCTGTAGTTTTTTTTTGTTTTTGTTCATTTACTCTGTTTGCTTTGTTTTTCTTTGTCTGGATGTAGATAGCCTTGTCCATAACAAGTCTCCCAGGGTCCTCATAGCTGCCTGAACTTTTGATAGGAACAGTACCCATCAAAGTTGATCAAATCAAAATATTGTAGTTAATGTGCACAACTTTCTTTTGTTTCTGCGCCCTTCATTCAGCATCAGTTCCTGCAATTCTGTGCATGCTTCCTTAGAGTCTGATCATTCATGATTTGTTATAGGACTTTAATAATCCAAACCATTCATATCCCATAACTGGTTTTGGTATTTGCCAATTGATACTTGATTTCCAATTCCTTGCCACTATAAAATGAGCTACTTTGAATATTTGGAATATATGGTACTTTCCCAATTTTTTTATGATTTCTTCTGGATATAAATCTAGAATTGGAATTGCTGGGTCAAAGGGTATGATCAGTTTTTTGCTCTTTGGGCATAGATACATAGTTCTCTACAATGCATTGATGTCTCAATTATCCCATAACCTTTTCAGCATTGATCATTTTCTCTTTTTGTCATCTTAGTCAATTTGATAGGTGTGAGATGATACCTCATAGTTGTTTTAAATTTTCATTTCTCTAATCAATAATGATTTGGAACAATTTTTCATATGATTATGTATAACTTTAATATCTTCATTTGAAAACTGCTTGTTTATATTCTTTGACCATTTAGCAATTGTGGAATGAATTGTAGCCTAACAAATTTGATTCAATTCTCTCTATATATTATAGGAATTAGACCTTTATCAGAATCCCTAGCTGTGGAAATGGTTTCCCAGCTTCCTGTATTCTAATCTTGACAGCACTGGTTTTATTAGTACAAAAGGTTCTTTTTTTGTAAAGTTAATATAGTGAAAATCATCCATTTTGCAATTTGTAATGTACTCTACTCCTACATGTCTTATCCCAGAAGCTACTGTCTTTCTGTTTGTCAAGCAATAGATTGCAATAGATATTTAAAACTGTTTCTTTTGTACCTATCCTAATCCAAAGTCCATTATTCTATTTCCTAATCATGTATCAGGAAGTTCTGAACCCTACCAATTTATAGTATAGTATATCTGGTATGCAAAGCCACTTTCCTTTACATTTTTATCAGTTCCCTTGATATTCTTCACCTTTGTTGCTCCAGATGTATTATGTTGTTATTTTTTTCTAATTTGGTAAAATAATTATTTGGAAGTTTGATTAATATGGCACTGAATAAGTAATTTAATTTGATTAGAATTGATATTTTTATTATTTGAACTCCACCTAATAGTGAATAATTGATATTTTTCCAATTGTTTCCAATTTTCCAATTGAATATTTATGTAGAGCATTTTGTAACTATCTTCATGCAGTTTCAGCATTTGGAGGTAGATTCACAAGTATTTAAAGTTTTCTGCAGTTATTCTTTCTATCTCTTGCCCTTGAGTTTTGCTGTTTGTATATAGAAATGTTGATGATTTATGTGGGTTTATTTTTATAATCTCTCTCATTTTCTGAATTTGGCATTTGTTTCAATTTGTTTTTAAGTTGATTTTCTGGGGTTCTCTAAGCATACCAATCATATCATCTGCAAAGAAGGAAAATTTTGATTCCTCATTGTCAATTGTAATTCCTTCATTCATTTTCTTCTCTTATTGCTAAAGCTAACATTTCTAATACTATATTGAATAGTAATGGTGATAATGGGTATCCTTGTTTCATCCCTGATTTTATTGGAAATGCTTCTAGTTCATCCTCATTTCAGATATTTGTTAATGGTTTTAGATAGATAATACTTATTATTTTAGAAAAAGCACATTTATTCCTATACTCTCCAGTATTTTTAGTAGGAATGGATGTTGTATGTTGTAAAAGAATTTTTCAACATCTAATGAAATTTTGGCTGGTTTTACTATTATATTCAAGATTCAAGAATTTCATAAAGAAAAGTAATTGAGGGATGGCTAGGTGGCTTAGTGGATAAAGCAGGGGCCTTGGAGTCAGGAGTACCTGGGCTCAAATCCAGTGTCAGACATTTAATAATTACCTAGTTGTGTGGCCTAAGGCAAGCCACTTAGCCCCATTTGCCTTGCAAAAACCTAAAAAACAGTCATTGAAAAGGGGAAAGAAAAAAACAAACAAAAACACTCAAATGTTACTTAAAACTATCAAATTGTATAAAACCCTAAAAGGGAAGATATAACACTTCTAATTTTTGAGAACTTTACTTCTCTTAAGATAATTAAAGGATTGAATATAATTGAAGAGATTGGACTTAAAGGATATGGGTATAGTTGAGTCTTATCTCAGCATTGAAGATGTCCAAGATGACTTCACTATGTTTCAGACAAATAGCCCTGATGAAAAGCAGGGGTGTTAACTTTAAATTTAAGTGCCTCATTATATATTTTTTTAATTTATTTTTTGTTCTCATTTTGTACAAATGTTTTTCTTTACATTAATAAGATATACTTGTTTACAAGTAAACAAAATACCCCTCCCCCCATTGAATATAGATAGACTTGCTTGGGCAAAAAAGTAAAGGGGGGAGAAAAAAATTAAAATAAAAAAAATAATAGTAATAATTGTAGGTATGGCCAGGTGGTGCAATGGATGAAGCATCAGCCCTAGAGCCATGAGCACCTGAGTCCATATCCGGCCTCATAAACCCAATAATCACCCAGCCATGTGATATGCAAGCTACCCGATCCCCACTGCCCTGCAAAAACCAAAAAGAAGAAAAAAAAAACAAGACCCAAAATAAAATAAAAAAGTAATAATAGTAGGGGTGGCTGGGTGGCAGATGAGCACTGGCCCTTGAGCCAGGAGCACCTGGGTCTGAATCCGGCCCCAGACACCCAATGATCACCCTGCTATGTGGCCCCAGGCAGGCCATCCAGCCCCACTTGCCCTGCACCCTCCCCCAAATAATAATAACAAAAAATGTGATTTCAGTCTTTGTTCCAACACCATCAACTCTGTCATGAGTGGATCACATTCTTTATGATAAGTCCATCACAAAAGTTACTTCCATATATTTCCAACATCGCCATTGCTGATCGCAACCCCTCCTTTCTTATTTCTCCACTACCATGTACTATATTTTCTCTCTCCTTTCACTCTGACTCTGCTGTAGGGTCACTGAGTGGCACAGCAGACAGATCCCAGGCCCTGGGGCCAAGAAGCCCTGAGACCCCATACCACCCCTTAGGCCCAGAATCCACCTGGCCCTATGGTCCTTGGCAGGCCATCCAATCCCAGGCCCTTGCAAGAAGTAAAAAACAGAAAATGTGTTATATCTGACCACTGTCCCCCCATGGTCCATCCTCTCCTCCTTTATTTACATCCCCACCCCTTCCCCCTGCTCCCCCCTCCTTCTTTCTCCAGTTGTCTATACACCATTGAGTATATTTGCTGTTTCCTCTCCTAGCCATCTCTGATGAGAGCAAAGGTTCTCTCATTCCCCCTTGCCTCCCCCCTTCCATATCATTGCAATAACTCAATGTAATAAAAAAAATCTTATTATGTGAAATAGCTTGGAATATTCCCCCTCTCCTTTTTCTTTCTCCCATTCCATTTCCCTTTTTTCCTTATTGACTCCATTTCTACACCATATTTTATCTTCGAATTCAGCTTTCTCCTTTGCTTCAACTATAAAAGCTCCCTCTACCTGCTCTATTAACGGAGATGGTTCATATGAATATTACCAGTATCATTTTTCTATACATACAGTTCATCCTCATTAAGTCCCTCATATTTCTCCCCTCTCCTCCAATCTCCATGCTTCACCTGAGTCCTGTATCTGAAGATCAAACCTTCTATTCAGCTCTGGCCATTCCAAAAGGAACCTTTGAAATTCCCCTGGTTCATTGAAAGTCCATCTTTTTCCCTGTAAGAGGACATTCAGCCTTGCTGGGTAGTTCATTCTTGGCTGCATTCTTAGCTCTTTTGCCTTCTGGTATATTGTATTCCAAGCCCTACGAGCTTCCAATGTAGTTGCTGCTAAGTCCTGTGTGATCCTGACTGCAGCTCCACGATACTTGAACTGTGTCCTTCTGGCTGCTTGTAATATTTTCTCTTTGACTTGGGAGTTCTGGAACTTGGCTATAATATTCCTGGGGGTTGGTTTTTTGGGATCTCTTTCTTGGGGGGATCGGTGGATTCTCTCCATTTCTATTTTGCCCTCTGCTTCTAGAACATCAGGGCAATTTTCCTGTAGTAATTCTTTGAAAATGATGTCAAGGCTCTTTTCCTGATCATGACTTTCAGGTATTCCAATAATTTTCAAATTATCTTTCCTAAGTCTGTTTTCCATATCAGTTGGTTTTTCAATGAGATATTTCACAGTTTCTTCTAATTTTTCATTTTTTTGGTTTTGAAGTATTGATTCCCAATTTCTGGTAAATTCATCAATTTCCCTGAATTCTATTCTTTGTCTGAAGGATTTATTTTCCTCAGAGAGTTTTCTTATCTCTTTTTCCATGAGGCCAATTTTGCTTTTTAAAGCAATCTTCTCCTCAGTAACTTTTTGAACTGTTTTATCCATTTGACCTAAGCTGGTTTTTAGCATGCTATTTTCTTCAGCATTTTTTGGATTTCCTTGACTAAACTGCTGACTTCATTTTCATGTTTTTCCTGCATCTCTCTCCTTTCTTTTCCCAGTTTTTATTCTAACTCCCTCATTTGATTTTCAAAGTCTTTTTAAGCTCTATCATAGCCTGAGCGCAATTTCTGTTTTTCTTGGAGTCTTTAGATGCAGGAGCTTGTGCTTCCTCATCTTCAGACTGAGTATTTTGATCCTTCTTGGGCTCATTTTCAAAATATTTCTCAATGGTCTTCCTCTTGTGTCTTTGTTTGTTCATTTTCCCAGCCTAAGCCTGTTTTTTTGGGGTGCTTCCTGAGCTTTTGGGACACTCCCACAAGGGTCTCAGTGTGTGAGGCTCTGTCCTCCCTCCTGGTCTGTGAATGACCATATGTGCCCCTCTCTGTCATGGGGCGAGGTGGTGGGGGCTCTGCTGTTCTATGGGGGGCCCTAGACTGCGATCAGTATCTGAATGTGGTCAGAGCTCCAGAGTCTGGTTCCAGGGGCAGAGGACAGAGGTCTGCAGTGTCTCTTCACTCCCCTCCCCTGAGGGCTGGGCTCCACGTGCTTGCTCTGGCAGAGGTCCCCAGCTGCTCCCCCACTCCGTGCTGGTGCTCCCCAGGGTGCAGCCCAGGAGACTCCCCCGCTGCTGTGAGCTGAGGCTCCCAACGTCTTGGGGCTGCCTCCGGGAGGCTGAGGTTCTTTGGCTCTGGTGGGCCACCCCTCTTCCGGGCCGCCCCTCCAACCCCGGGGGGGAAGAGCCTTTCTGTTCTTTTCCAGGTTACCTTGAGTAGGATAACTGCCTCACTGGGTCCCTTTGTGGGTTCTGTCTCTGGAAAGTTTATTTAGAGTCCTTAGTGTATGAGTTTTTATCAGAGAGCTCCTAAGACTCTATCCCTCCATGTCGCCATCTTGGCTCCGCCCCGTCTCATTATATTTTGACCCACTTTAATTATTCTGTGCTGATGAAGGCATCATAAACTGAGTGGTCCTTAGTCAATGTCTCTGTAACTTAGAATCATTTGCAAAGTTCTCTGGTGAGATAACCAGAGCCTCCAATTACTTAGACATCTTTAGGAGTCTTGCAGTTAATTAGATCAGGTTTTGACATAATCCACTCTTACTTTAGTAAAGGGTTAAGTACTCTGGATGGGGGACAAGGGTAAAGTGTAAAAGAAAATAGCCATTGATTCATTTGAAAAAAGGGTTAAGTACCCTGGGTGGCAGGAGAGAAAATGGGCCCGGGTGGGGCAGGGGGGCAGGGACACAAATAGTTCAAGCAAATTTGGCTTTTGATGATACTTTGGCTTAAGATGAAAACTGTGTGCCCTTTGGAGGGTACTTGAAAAGGGGTTAAGGTAAAAAATGTTTATAAACATAATTAGTTTTAATTTGAGACAATGCTGCTTATCAAGCAATTGAGCAAGCAATCTGTGTTCATATCTTGATAACAATGGGAATTTATGAAGCAATCACAATAATCAAACTATGATTGATAATATCTGATTAACAGCAATACAGCAACCAAGTGAAGAGGCAAAAAGATTTATAATTTGAGAGGGAAATAAGGGAGAATGGAAATCTGACTTAATTCTATTCAATGGATTTGGCCCAGAGAGGGAATAAGATGCATTTCCATTTAGATTTAAAAATTTATCCTAATCTACAGGGAAGGGAGGGGAATGGGGAAAAGGAAAGATAAAGAAAGAAGGGACTGATAAAAGGGAAAGTGAAGGTAAAAGTGAAAATAAACTGAAAGTTAAATTTTAAGGGAAAAGTGAAAGGGGAAAGGGAGTAAATTTTGGTGAAGAGCAATGAGAGGAAAGGAAAGATAAAAATATAAATGGAGAAAGCATGGAGAGAAATACAGAATTAGTATCCTTTACAATAAATATGTATTGCTAGAGGGGTTGTGAACAAATTCAATCATTTTGGAGAGCAATATGAAACTATGCCCAAAGAGCAAAAAAACTATTCATACCCTTTGACCCTGCAATTTCAATTCTAGGTCTATATACAGAAGATATTATAAAAAATGGAAAAGGCCTAAATAAAATATCCAAAATATTTGTAGCAGCTCTTTTTTAGTGGCAAAGAATTGGAAATTGAGGGGATGCCCATCAGTTGGGGAATGACTAAACAAGTTATACTACCTGAATACTAAGGAATGTTATTTTTCCTATAAGAAACCATAACTGATTGGACTCTAAAAAGGTGTAGAATTACTGGACCTGATGCTGAGCAAAGGGAGCAGAAACACAAGAATGATGTACATATTAACAACATTATGAGATGATCAACCTTAATGGAAGCAGCTCCTCTCAGCAGTTCAGAGACCTAGCACAGCTGTAATAGACTGACTTTGGACAATGTTATCCCCATCCAGAGGAATAAAAACAAAACAAAACAAAACAAAACAAAACAAAACAAAACAAAACAAAAAGAAAAACCAACTCTTCAGAATCTGATGAACACTTTATAAAAATTATATCTTTTGTGCCTTTTTCCTTTAACCCTAATTCTTCATGCTGAAAAATGATTAATATGTAAACTTGTTTATCCAAAATATTCATGTACAATATTAACCTGACTGTGAGCCACTGAGGGAAGGAGGGTGGGAAGGGAGGGTAGGAGGAAATTCTGTAGCATAAAAATATACATGCACATACATGAAGCTAAATAATTATATAATTTTTTAAAAAAAGTTTAAAAAAAGCTCTTTGAAGAAAATAATTCCTTCAAATGTAGAGTAGAGCTAAGTGAAGCTGTGACTTTATGAGAAATCAAGAAAAAATAACACAAAACTAAAAGAATGAAAAACTAGAAGAAAAAATGAATATCTCATTGGAAAAAATAACTGACCTTGAAAATAAATCCAGGAGAAATAATTTTTTTCATTTTTTCTTTTTTACAACGTGAGTAGGTTAAGTGACTTGCTGAAGGTCACACAGCTAGGTAATTATTAAGTGTCTTGGGGCTCAATTTGAACTCAGGTGCTCCTGACTCCAGGGCCGGTGCTCTATCCCCTGACCCATGTAGATGCCCTCCCCCACCCCCCTCAGAGATATAATTTAAGAAATACTGAGCTACCTGAAATGTCATGATTAGGAAACAGGCCTATATTTCACTTTTCAAGAAATACTCTAGGAATTTGCCCTGATATCTTAGAAACAGAGGATAAAAAAGAAATCAAGAGAATCTATCAATGACCACCAGAAATAAATTCCCAAATAACACCCCCCAGGAATATTATAGCCAAATTAAAGAACCTCTAATTAAGGGGAAAAAATATTACAAGCAGTCAGAAAGAATCAATCAAATATCATAAATCTACAGTCATGATTACACAGGATTTAACAACATCTACATTAAGGGTTCATATAGTTTGAAATATGATATTCCAGAAGGCAAAAGAGCTTGGATTACTACCGAGAATCAATTACCCAGCAAAATTCAATATATACCCTTTCAAGGGAAAATTTGAGCATTCAATTAAGTAGGAGACTTTCAAACTTTCCTGTTGATATGACCAGAGCTGGGACAGCTAGTAAACAGAACACTGACCCTGGAGTCAGGAGCACCTGAGTTCAAATCTGGCTTTAAACATTTAATAATTACCTAGCTGTGTGACCTTTGACAAGTCATTTAAATCCATTGCCTTGCAAAAAACAAATGAATAAACAAACAAAACACATGACCAGGATTAAACAGAAAGTTTGATCTTCAAGTACAAGTTCTCAGGTAAGGCAGAGAGGGTAGATGGGAAGGGCAAATTATGAGGGATTTAATGATGCTGAACTTTTTGTATTCCTGCTTTGGAAGATGATATTGTAATTCCTATGAACCATCTCATTTGTTAGGACAGTTAGAAGGAGTATGTGAGGG